>NC_141538.1:79340000-79640000 GCF_021556685.1 Rattus norvegicus
TACTCAGAGAACCCATGAGCTAAGTCAGGCAAGGCTGGCAGAGGGAACTTAACCTGAAGGCAGCTCAGGGTCTCCCACTGTCATGAATGCAGCAGCACCCCCCCCCCACCTCCTTCCAAGACCGACACAGTGTAACCCAAGGATGCCCACCACAGCCTCTTGGGGAACTTCAAGTTGCCTTTGAAAACCCTGGCTGCTATCATTTCTGTCTGCCCTAGAATACAGTTGCAGTTTCCCAGAAAACTAAAGTACAAGATAGGAAACACAAAGAAGGAAGTTTGAGGGGGGAGGCTAGTAGGAGGGGGGAGGGGCCTCGAGAGGACAGACAAGGGGCTTTCTCAGACCCAGGTTTTGCATAGCCCAAGACCTGAAAGGAAACAGACGGAGGAAGCTCTACTTCTGCTCTGTGGTAATAGATGAGTTACTCCTTATGAGATACCTGTCTTACTGAAGGCCGGCACACAGGGAAACTGCGAGCAGAAAGTTCTAGGGAAGGAGGCCAGCCCACCGCCCACTGTTCTGCCATTTTGTTGAACTGTGTTGGAAGGATCTCAAAAGTTCATTGGTTCTTATGAATGGAGAAATAGTAGAAGGAAATGGAGGGAGACGGGAGGAAGAGAGGGAAGAGACAATTACAACAGTAGATGGCAGGAATCTTGGTTATTTGGTCCTGATACTGCCCAGCAGACATCCTCATTCTTTTCTAAAGATGAAGCATGAGGTTACAGCTGTGCACGGTCACGCCTGGATTTTAGGTGGGTGCTAGGGCTCTGAACTCAGGGACCCATACTTGCTCAGTGATCACTAAACTCACTGGGCCAACTCCCAGACCCAAATATTTGTATCTCTAAAGCGTTTCCGGTGATTTGAATGCGTGAGAGAAGTTGCACAATGCTGTTCTGGGGCTTCTGACAGCGTGAGACCTGGGTGTGTGAGACTGAGTGAGGCATGTGAGCGTTGTCAAGGTCTAGTGTAAAGAAATATTAAGGAGATCCCTAAGGTGACAGAGTCTACTTTCTGCAGGTAGGGTTCAATGTAAGGGGGTCCCTATCTTGAATTGGAAGTTTGCCAGAAGAGACGGAGCAGACTCTAACACAAACAAGAGTCAGAAAGTCGGAAGATGTTCCGCACACACTGAGCGCCCTTTTCACTGTGTAGACAAAGAGATTGAAGTACCATCAGAAATTAAAGAGATACTAATACTCTGTGGAGCTGAATATGAGAATTGTAACAAGCCCTAGCTGTCCTAGACTCAATTTGTAGACTAGGCTGGCCTCCAACTAGGCAGGTGATATCCACCTGCCCCTTTCTCTCCCCAGCCCTGGGATTGCAGTCGAGCACCGAGATGCCTGACAATGCAGATTAGTTTTACAGGCAAGCACCTAGAACAAACACCTATCATAGCTTACAACGCTCAAAACGTAATAGCCAAGAAACAAAATGGACCTAGTGAAACTTGAAAAACAGTCAACCACAGTGTCACTTTGACATTGGAGGACAAGGCAGGATGTTAATGTGTGCACACACATACATACACACACACTCACACACACTAACACTTATAGAGCTCACACATACATGCATATATACGCACACATACACAGACACTCAAACACATAAAAACACACTCACATACATTCACAATCACACATACGTATAAACGTGTTCAGATATACACATTCACACATACCACATATACACACTCCCATACACATACACTCAAACATATAAAAACACACACATATACATGAACATATACATACACTCACACACATTCATACTTACACACACAAACATCACAGATACTCACATACACACACACACACACACACACAAGCAACAACAACAACAACAACAACAGAACTTAGACTTTAGAACTTTAGGTTCTGGTGTGTGACCTTGGATAAGGACAATGCTACAAACTTTAAAAGAAGGGTGAGGATGGTGATGATGGTGATGATGGTGGTGATGGTGTTGGGGATGGTGGTGATTGTGGCATTGGTGACGGTGGTGGTGGTGATGATGACAGTAAGGTGACAATTAAATACTTGTAACACAGGTTGCTTACAAATACTGGGCTTCACACCCAGAACAGCATTTTGGTAGGTGCTAATCATTCCTTAAGTCCTATTCTACTTATAAATGAAGGGACTCAGAGCCTCTACCTATTATCATCTACTCTGTAAGGATCTTATAGAAATCTAAAACATTTTTGGCATTAATAAGGGGTGCCTGGCTTCACTTAGAGACATACCAGTTTTGTTCCATCAATTGCTGGATTGGTTGAAATCTGACTTTTTTTTCTTTTTTGAGGTAGGATCTCATTTTGTAGCCCAACCTAGCCTCACACTTTTCATATATCCCAGGCTGGTGTGGGTCCTACTATGTAGCCCAGGATGGCCCTAGTGGCATATATGTATAACCCAACATTCAGGAGGCTATGACAAGATGATTGTAAGTTTGAAGCAAACCTGAGCTACATAGTAATATATTCTCTCAAAACTTAAAAAGTTATTGCATCCAGAAATCCATCCCTCTTTATCCCCGTCTCCCCTCTATAGGAATCATTTTAATTAGCTTATGAGAAGCACTGTTTCCTTATGCAGGTAACCGTGTGTATATTCTCTTAGTCTAGTACACAGAAAATAGCATGTTACGTGGATAGGATGTGTCCGAATGGATGCATGTGTGCCTACCTGTACACGTGGAAGCCAGAGGCTAATCTGTGTCCTTCCCCAGGAGCTGACTACACTGCTCTTTGAGGCAGGGTCTCTCCCTTAGCCTTCTAGTATAGCGAGCCCCGGGATGCAGCTGTTTACACTTCCCCAGCATTGATATGACAGCTGCATGCCGGGGTTGGGGATTTAGCTCAGTGGTAGAGCGCTTGCCTAGCAAGCGCAAGGCCCTGGGTTCGGTCCCCAGCTCCGAAAAAAAAGAACCAAAAAAAAAAAAAAAAAAAAAAAAACAAACAGACAGCTGCATGCCATCGTGCCTAGTTATTTAAAATTTAGAGCAGAATATGAGCTCTGGACTCAGGTCCCCGTGTTTGTGCAGCAAGCACTTTACCAGTTGAGCCATATCCCTGGCTGCTCCAGTTTTGGTTATTTTTAAATCTCTCTAGTCACATTGGATAATCTTTGATCATTTACTTTCTTCTTAAAAAAACCTATCATTTCTATAAACACTCCACGCAGTCACTTTGCATCCCCCCCCCCATGTTGTGTTTAGTATCTGAAGTTCCTGGAATATCTGCTTGACAGCTGAGGACTTGGCTATGAGCCCCAGGGTCTAACTTCCTCAAATGCCTGCTCATCATTGAAATGTAGTTCACGATAACAATGGAGCTCTTGTGACTCCTAGGAGAGATTACTTCCTCTAGGAAGTCCACCCACTTCTCCAGGATCCAGGGCCAGGGAGTGCTACCGACCCCCAGTAACCTTGGTGCTACTACGTTTTTGGTTTAATCTGAAGCTCTCATTTAGCGCCTCCTCTTGGGCCTCTCACATCAGGACCAGAATTTAGGTTTATATGGAACCTTAGCAATGTTTCTCCGAGTGTGTCTCCACACCAGCGTCAACGTACCTTCTGCAGCTTCATCAGATCGTTCACTCTCTGGTAGAATCCCTTCTCCTCTTCCTGTTCTCCAAAATGTTCTAACTTCTCCACAACTGCTTCCTTTCCTGAATGAATCCTGAACCATTAACTCTTTTTTTAATGCTAGACTTTCTCACACGGAAGCAATCTGTAAAGATCAGTGATGACGTGTTAATAACCAAACCAGACGCCAACCCAAACAGGAATGAACTAAAGAACACAGGCTAAGGACAGGGACTTGGTGGTGTGGGAAGCCAGTGTTGTGTTATGTGCTCTAGGTAGCTGGACAGCATTTGGAACAAACGGAGGGGAATCTCATGACCTAACTCAGATCTCTGGTTCATAAACACAGGGCAGTGTTGCAGGCCCTAAATGAGAGAAGTTCCAAATGCCTCGCCAGTGTGAGTGCTGAGAAAACAAGCAAGTTGGTGGATGAATAAGAAACATTCCCCTTGGAAGCCACTGAGTCACCATTGTTTCACTGAGGAATGTCTTGTTGCAAGACACACTGTCCTTCCCAGCACAGCACACAAATAGTTTGCTGTGGAGTGTGGAGGTACAGCCTGTCACTGTCACAGGAATACGGAACAATCCCGTGCGGACAAAATCAGAAAATGAAGAGAGGAAAGAACTCATTGCTATGGTCTATAAACCATTTTAAAACAAAGAAAGGCCACCCTGACAATTAACAAAACTCAACGAGCTGCTGTTTCCTGTAGATAATGTGCAAAACAAGATGAGAGATGAATGTAAACAATGTTGCCCAGGAGAAGCCAGGCAGACGGGCAATATGGGCTCATTGATACAATAGTAGCACAAGTGTTTGGGGCGTAAACACTCACTCTCTGATCAGCTCCAGGTCTGCTCTGAGGTAGGAAATACAAACCTGTTACTGTTTGCTACATTGACATCAAAGTGTTTGTGCGTATAGACATTGACTACACTGCTCTCAGCCTAGCTTCCTTTTTCAGTGGGCGTTGGTTAATGCAGAGATTCCTAACTGGTCAAAGTGCCGAGAAGCGGCTGATGAAAGGGATAATACACTGCATATGCATACGAAATTGCTAAAATTTCAAAAGATAGGGAAGCAGAGTGATAGGAAGAGAGATTTTGTTTTTAGGATGGAATGAGCATCTTGTATACATATACTGTAATGTCCAAAATTAACCTGTAAACCCTGCCTGCCCAGAAACCAGGTAACTTCCTGGAATGCTGGGAATTGTAGTTCTGGGAAATAACAAAGCCTCATGGGAAAATGCGGTGGGTGGCCTATGGGTTTGCCCTTATAAGCTCCTGCAACATGTGGCTTAAGGTCATTCCAGATGGAAATTTCTGTGAAATGGTCCTGACCAAAGGTTAGCTCTTGATCAGTATTTAATATTTAATAAAGCTTGTCTTAAATTTGGCCCAAAATGATGGAGTCCGTTTTTCTGGAGAATCATACACAGGTTAACTGAAAGGAGGGTATGTTGGACAATACCAAGCTATACTATCTTACCTCTTGCTCTAAGAGAAATGTTTTATACAAATTCTTATGGGTAACTATGTGGGTCCCATACAGGTGAGTGACTCAATAGGCCAATGTGGGTTTTAAAAAGCTTCTTGTGAAGTCTGGGCTCTGTACAGCTTATCTCACTCAGATGGGTGGGCAGGAGTTGCAGGCCATGGATCTGAAGACATAAAGAATCTAAGTTGTATATAAAATGACATGTCTGTTTTTTATGGTGGACAGCAATTCTGCCAAACATCGTCTAGGTGACCTTCTACCTAAACTTGAAACCGCAGGAAGCTTCATTTAGTTTCCCCCACCATTTGGTTGGGTCTTTATGAGTGATTTAGGGGGATTACCTGATTGTTAGGGACTGCCTTAGGAGCCACCAGCAAGACACCAGGTGGATCAGAAGCTGACATGTATCAGCTTTCCAACCACAATGATTAAAAATAGAAACCCATAATGGAGCTAAATGAAATATTGTCTCTTTACCTTCCCACAGAGGTGCTGTTACTGTGGCTGCCCTGAATGGTGGACTCCCTCTTTGAAGATTGCTATCCTAGTCTGGAGTACCCCCTGCCTTTTGTTTTTGCTATTCTACAAGTGAAATTTTCTGAACTATCCTTGCCAGGTTGTTACCATTTTGGAAATAGATACAATTTGCCATGTATTCTTAGTTTATAGACAAAATGTCCAACCAGCCACATTTTAATGGAATACACTTTATGTCCATATATCACGTTCTCACCGTATACAGAGAAGTAGGGATAGTTTTTGAGGCAGTATTGCTGGTGCTCATTTGTGGTTCATAAAGATGTTCTGAAGGCAATTACTGAAGGGGATCTCGCAGGGTCTTTTTCAGTAGTGGTTGATCTTTCCAAGCGACTACTTAAATGAAAAATATAACAGGTGGAAATCTAGCACGCCTGGATGCAAAGTATCGTTAATCAGAATGCCCCCTCCTTCTTTCCTCTTGCATTGCTGAAGATTGAACCCAGGTTCCTCCTTATATATGGTAGGAAGCACTCCACTACTGAACTGGGGCCTGGCCATATGTTCTGTCTTTAAAAATATTATTTTGAAAGGTTTAATAAGCAACTGTCTTCTCCCCTTTCTTACCCCCTAGCCTCCCACCACTGAGACAATCAGTGAACCACCACGTTGCTTCTGCATTCATATCTCCCCTGCACTAGATTCCCTCTCTCAGCCCCCAATTTCGGTCTCTAACACTACTTTTCTTGCAGCTTTGTGCTTTTGTTCATACTCTTTTGTGAATCCACACACTAATTCACACAGCCTCTGGTTTCCTTTCTAGTTTGTGTTGGGCTAATCTCTACTTCAGTGTCAACTCAGACCCTGCCTTCGCTGGCCTCCACCCACAGGGTAATAATCCCATCCCTGGAGAGGGAGGATGAAATACCGATTGAGTAATGTAAAATAAAGATAAGACTGATTTCCCAGTCATACGGGGAGAATTCACAGTCATAATGAAAGGAAATGACATCACCAGTTTGTTTTGATCAGTTACAAGTCCAATTTGCCAAGAATCAGTGCAAAACTGACAAACAGAAAAAAAAAAAAAAACCAAAAAAAAAAAAAAGACTCCAAAACAACTGACTTTTAAACTTTCAGTCTAACTCTTTGGGAACAGTATTGGGAGACAGCATGGTGGTACATGTCTGTAGTCGGGAAGTGATAGCAGGAGGATTGTGAGTCTGAGGCTAGCTTGGGCTATGTGGCAAGTTCCAGGGCAAGCTGAGCTAGGTTGTGACATGGAAGCCCCTGGTGCCACCGGTGAATGAAAGACACACATCTGGTCTTCATTAGGGTGCAAGGAAAAGAGCCCAAAGAGAGGTGATCAACGATACATGCCATCAGTTAAAAACAAGAGCTCAGGCTGGGCACACACGCCTTCGATTCCAGCACTCGGGAGGCAGAGGCAAGAGGGTCTCTGTAAGTTCCAGGACAGCCTGGTCTACAAAGAGAGTTCCAGGACAGACAGGGCTACATGGAGAAACCCTGTCTCAAAACAAAAACAAAAACAAAAACAAAAACCCAAAACAACAACAACAAAAACCCAAAAAGCAAAGATGAAAGAAAGAAAGAAAGGAAGGAAGGAAAGAGGAAAAAAGAAAGAATGAGTGTTAAGACACAGAAGAGAAAAGCCATGAATCTGGTAGCAGAAGGGTGGAGACGTCTCCATGTGAGTCAGGGCTGTCATCGTGGAACCTGGTTTAGGGGTCTTACCTCTCACCTCTGCTCTATACCCCATGTTCTCATGATCCTCATTAATCGCTTTGCTTTCACTGATAACAAGAAAGAGACAGATGAAGCCAAAACACCAAAGTCACAACGTTTTTTGTCCCTTAGCAAAACTCAAGAGATGGGACTTTGGTCAAACTAAAGTTTTTAAAACATGTTGATCAACAAAATGATAAAGACGATTCGGGGATGGGAGAAAATAGTCAGAAACCATAAACCCAGTAGAAGTTACTCTCCAAACTCTGTATAAGGAACTCGACAATGGGAGGAACTGGTTGTTCTTCAGTGGAAAAGGCTCTACAGAGACATTTTCCCCTGAAGACATACAAATGGCTGGCTGCATGGAAAAGTATTGAACATTATTGATCAGCAGAGAGAATCAGAACCACAGTGAGGTTCACCTCAGACCTCCTATCAACAAACAAACAGATACACAGACAGACAGACAGAGAGACACAAACCCCAAACCCTCAGGTGTAGAGGAAGAAGTCTTGGTCAGGTTTGGTGGCCCGTGCTTGT
This sequence comes from Rattus norvegicus, assembly GCF_021556685.1. Lineage (NCBI taxonomy): Eukaryota > Metazoa > Chordata > Mammalia > Rodentia > Muridae > Rattus > Rattus norvegicus. The sequence continues at coordinate 79,347,868 of NC_141538.1, forward strand.
ATTCTTGGCACTTTGGAGGCCAGGGCAGGAGGATTCTAATGAGCTCTGGGCCATCATAGGCTAGCACAAGAACCTGTCTGCAAAAGGAAGAGACATTTTCTTCACAGCGCTGGGAAGGTGAGTTGGTAAAGACATTACTCATTGTAATTTGGATATTTCCTTAAACACTAAACAGAATTTCAGTATGACCCAGTCATCCTACTTCTTCTCTCCACTTTCGGGGTCTGTACAACATTAGTCACAGAAGGTGGGACACGGAGGCAACCGGAGTCCCCATCAACAGAGAAATGGGTGAGGGAAATGTGAGACACACACGAGGGTCTTAAGGAGATCCTGCCTTCCACCCTGACAAGCCTAGGGGACACTGTGCTGCATGATGAAGCCACAGGGAAAGAGACAAACTGCACAGTTATCACTTATGATGAACTCACAGAACAAACGAGAAAGGTGGTTCGGAGGGTGTTGTTGGGGTAGAAATCTTGGCTCACACCTGGACAAACCAACGAACAACACCAGGCTAACACAGTTCCACGTGGAAAGGTTTAATGAAAGGACAAGACAAGGGAGAGGGATGGCGGGGGAGGAGGAGAGGAGGAAGAGGAGGAGCAAGAGGAGGAGGAGGAGGAAGAGGAAGAGGAGGAGAAGGAGGAGAAGGAGGAGGAGAAGAAGAAGGAGAAGAAGAAGAAGAAACAGAAGAAGAAAAAGAAACAGAAGAAGAAGAAAAAGAAACAGAAGAAGAAGAAAAAGAAACAGAAGAAGAAGAAAAAGAAACAGAAGAAGAAGAAAAAGAAACAGAAGAAGAAGAAGAGGAGGGGGGGAAGAGGAGGAGGAGAAAAGGGGAGAAGTAGAGGCCGGCCATGAGCATGTGGAGGGAAGGAGATAGGGGAATGGGGAGAGAAGAGCAAGAACAAGAGAGTGAGGAGGGGGAAAGCAGCCTCTTTTATAGTGAGTCAGGCACACCTGGCTATTGCCAGGTAACTGTGGAGGTGGAGCTTAGAAAGAATGCTAACAGGTGTGAGTGAGAAGTGGGAAGATGCTGGGCACGGAGTTGGGGTGGGGGAGACAAACGTTGGTCTGAGGATTGATGATCCTTAGCGACCTGATGAACAGTGCAGGGACTGTGCTTAGTGAGAGCTCATTTTATATGTGAAACTTCTTCTGAAAGCAGTTGTAGCTACTCTTTCCTGTGTGTGCGAGCACACGTGTTTATATGCACGCATGTGGAGACTAGAAATCGACATCAGGTTTACTCATTCCTTCATCATTCCAAACTTATTTCTTAAGACAAGGTCTGTCACTGAACCTGGAGCTCACCAATCCTGCTAGACGGGCTGGCTGGCAGGTCTATCTCTAGTTCTCCGGGCGCTGGGATTATAACACACACTACCATGCACCATGACCAACTTCTTATGTAGGCGCCAGAGCTCCAATCTCACGCCCTGGGGAGTTAGCTTGTGCGGCAGAATGATGGGTAAGCATTCATGAAACTTGGCTTGACCTCCGGCAAAAACCAAGTGTGGTGGCACCTGCTTGTAATCTCAGCTTCAGGAGCTGAAGAGTGGAGGGTCAGAAGTTCAGTTGTCCTTGATTACATAGAGAGTTCAAAGCTAGTCTGAGCTAGAGACTCATGTCTTGTTTTTTCCCGTTTTTTCTCTGCTTGTTTTCTTTCTTTCTTTCTTTCTTTCTTTCTTTCTTTCTTTCTTTCTTTCCTTCCTTCCTTCTTTCTTTCTTTCTTTAGTTCATTCTTTGTTTTTTATGAGTATACTGCAGCTGTCTTCAGACACACCAGAAAAGGGCATCTGATCTCATTACAGATGGTTGTGAGCCACCATGTGCCTGCTGGGAATTGAACTCAGGACCTCTGGAAGAGCAGACAGTGCTCTTAACCACTGAGCCATCTCTCCAACTCCAAGACCCTATCTTTAAAAACAAAACAAAACAAACAACCAAACAACAACCAAACTTGGGTCCCTGGGCTCATTCAGTAAGTGCTTTACCACCGAGCCATCCCCTCAGACCTAATTCTCAGTATTCTGTCTGCATCAGCTTGACTATAGTCTTTATTTTCCAGTGTGCACGTGCACCATGCTATGTAATTGTTTACTCTACACATGTACAAGTTTTATTTGCTAGCCATATCTCAATAAAACTATGAAAAATGATAATCAAAAAAATATGAGTAGTTTGTTGTGAATTATATTGTCATTCCTCCCAACACACACACAGATATCTTATTGATGATATTATTGTTATACACACACAGAGAGAGAGAGACAGAGAGAGAGAGAGAGAGAGAGAGAGAGAAGAAGAAGAAGAAGAAGAAGAAGAAGAAGAAGAAGAAGAAGAAGAAGAAGAAGAAGAAGAAGAAGATCTTACTGATGATATTATTTCTATATTGCTACCTGGAAATTTAAAATAGCCCATTAACTCTTCATTCAGCATATCCATTGCTGTAGAATGATTACTAATATTCTATGTATATTAATCAATGCTGGAAATGGAAATATGGCAGCAGCGAGGTCCCCCAAATAACCACACAGAGACCTTTAGTATTTCAAAGCTTAGGTCATAGTTGGTCAGACTCTAACCAGCTCATCTGAGTTAACCTGACCACCTAGCCCCATCCAGCCCTGTGGCTAATATACCTTCCAGACCCATAGTCACATCTGTCTCCTCTCTTGTCTCCTAGTGAAAAAGCCTTCAGGTTTCTTCTCTCTATTGCCCAATCACAGGCTTTAGCCTTTTATTGACCAATTAACTTGGGAACAAGGTTTTCCCAACAAAAGTTTGTGTAGTGAGAATTCACTCCTCTTGTGGGAAAAACAGATCCTAGGGGACAAAACGTAGCATTTGAATACGGAGCAGCACCAGACCCACCCCAACACATCGCTCACCGGTATTCATCACAACAGACATCCTCACGTTCCCCTAATAAGCCACTATTTCCCACAGATGTGAAGTTGCCCCACTCCAGGTTTGCTTGTTTTTTTTTAAAGATTTATTTATTTAATGTATATGAGTACACTGTAGCTGTCTTCAGACACACCAGAAGAGGGCATCGGATCCCATTACGGATGGCTCAGGACCTCTGGAAGCACAGTCAGTGCTCTTAATCGCTGAGCCATCTCTCCAGCCCACCCCCCAGGTTTTGTACTTGACAATACAAAGGATAATCACCAGCAGCAAGTAGACCTCTCCAAGGGGGTGGACAGTTCCAACTGCCAGCTCCAGTGTGGGCCCAGAGCAACCACAAGCCAGTTGCATAACACCACCAGGAGCCCAGCACTTAAAAAGGAAATGAAAAAATGTTGATGATTCAGTAAACTTATTCCTGGAAATAATAAAAGACAATGATCTGCATACTGGCCTCAGAGCACGTAACATAAATACTGAATTTGGAGCAGTACCAAAGCCTAAGCCGGCTCTGACTTAAACTATGATTTCCTTTGCTGCGCACCTCTGTGTTTGAGGTGATTTAAAAACAGTTTCTCTGCTCAGTATCCACAAGGTGCCTTAGGGAAATGGCTTAGGAGACCCTAGGAATCTTTGTCCCCTTTGCAGTGGTGTCCTAGAGTCTCCTTGAGAGCAGAATGAGAATTACTTGAGATCTGAGACTTTTTGAGATTCACCGGAAAGCACTAGGGGGTTTGACAGGACTAGATTCTTATCCTTAGACTCAGCTTTGGGGACTTCTGTCACTTGGATAATACCTGCATGAAGTAAGTCCTCTCTGTTGCTCAGACATGTGTTTTCCTTCTAGCAAGGGGTGGTTGGCCAAGCCCGCAATTATGAGAGCAGGCATCTTAGATAGTGCACATGTCTATATACCACATTTTAAAGAATTTTTGAGATCAGTTTTCAAAGTTGAGGCAGCAGGAGTCGAGAAGTAATGCCAGCTTTATCATTTTGGGAAAAGTGTAACACCCCACAGTTGAGGGCAATGACCTGGGTAGCCACAAGAGTAAGCAATAAAACTCCAATCTGTTGAAAACTGACTGATAGGCAAGAGGTGAGGATGGCGACCTGGCTGGTCAGTCTTGGAAAGGCACCTGATGGATGCAAAGCAAGTTACAGGTCACCTGCAAACATCCTTAGCCTTTCACGGTCAGCCCTCCAACACTGGCACAATCAGATGCCCTCCCTCCAAAACACATAACCAGCTGATGCAGGCTTTCCTGTGTGTGATATGTGCTGCCCATCTCCTTCCTCTCATTTTCTATTGGTGTGAAGAGATGTCAAGATGAAGGCAACTTATAAAAGGACATGTTATTAGGGCTATGGTTCCAGAGGACTGGAACTCGTGATCATCACGGCAGCAAGTAGGCAGATATGGTTGCAGGACAGTTGTTGAAAGCTTGCATCCTGATCTGCAGGCACCAAGCGGAGACACAGACAAGAGTGCTAACTGGAGTAGCAGGTACCTTTTGAAATCTCAAAGCCCACCTCTGACACACCTCCTCCAATAAGACCACACCTCCTAATCCTTCCCAAACAGTTCCGCTAAGTAGGGAACTAGCGCTCAAACACATGAGCCCATGGGGGTCATTCTCATTCAAATGACCACATGCCCCATGCAGGCAGATTGCTTCTTATGCTCCCTTCCTTTCCTTCATGTGCTGCAGTGAGAAACCTGATCTCACTGACCCCTCAGCAGGATCTCTAGGGCAGGTTCCAGTGCTGCACCTGAAGGAACTCCCTACAGAAGCCCACAGAGGTGAGGTGGGGCAGCAGCAACTTCTGAGTTGCCGGAGAAGCAGACAGTTGTAGGCAGAGATGAGGGAAGGGGAGGCTGGAGAAGAAGCCTACTGGTTAAGAGTACTGGCTGTTCTTGCAAAGAACTGAGGTTTAATTTCCAGCACTCACATGGTGGCTCATAATCATCATAACCATCCACTTCCATGGAGATCTGACGCCCTCTTCTGAACAGTATGGGCACCAAGTACACAGGTGGTACACATACATACATACATACATACATACATACATACATACATACATGCAAACCAAACACTCAGACATGTAAAATGCATTTTTTCAAAAGCTATTTTTAATGAAATGAGGGAGATGTGTCACATGGAGATAAGGAGGTGGGATATTTGCAGATCTGGATGGGAATTGATCTTTTTGCCTTGGTGGGGTCCCTTCAGTCTCTGACTAATCCGGGGAACTGTTTCAGCTGCACCAAGCTCAGACCAATCTTCAGACCACATGAACATGAGTCAGTTTGCTGCACACATAGAAATAAAATTAAGACTGTTCATCGGGGCAAATCACAGGAAGTGGAGCGAGCCTCAGGAAGCAGCTCCAAGCCTCTGAAGACAAGGATGAGGGACATCGGTTAGTCTTCAAGATGGTCGGTCACATACGGTCTCTGTCTTGTAGGACTGCATGTATGTATGTAGACTCTTGCACGCATCTTCTGGCCAGGGCATCCTGCTCAGTAGACCATTCTCTGTTTTCAATTAGCCTCTGTTGTGACTGCATATTAATAGTTCTCCTTCCACAGTTGCTGCCCTCCTTTGAGCAGGAGACACCGTGATGCCCTCAGGACACCAGAGCTTATGTGCTACTCCCCAGTGCTGGTTCACCTCTGTGACAGCCCAATACTCAGTGGCCGCACCAGACAGTGCCATTCACTCTGGTCTTAGAATCAAGTCATTGGGTCCACTCTTCCCTGGATGTTACAGTGCCCTTGGACAGAGGTGTTCATGGTTTGTCCTTCCCCCACTGCACCTCAGCCTAACCACATACAGCAACAGCCAGGATCTTGTGTCTACAGAGTGCTTGGAGCAAGAGTTAAGGAGGGCTGTGTCCTACAGCACGTGGACTCTAGGGCAGTCACCATCCTCTCAAAGGTTTGATGTGCTTAAAGCTGATTGGTGAGTCAAGCCCCTGACTCAAGATACCTCCTGGGGTGTTGAGAGAGAGCTAGCTCCTCAGATTCATACACCAGGCTCTCCCCAGTTCCTGGATCCCGATTCAAATGCTAGGGGATAGAGCCCATGCCCATGCCCCCAAAGAAATGGTGCCATTCCTTCTCTCAAATGGGTGACACTGAAGTGAATTCATCTGGTCAAAGGTGAGGAAGTTGCTTTACGGACCTAGCATATGATGGTTATTGGCCATTTCTACAACCAACAGCTTTGGCCACTGCTCCCCTGCTAAAGTAGAATTATGCCCCAGGCTTGTGCTTTAAAACAAAGCCACTCTGCCAAAAGAACTCAGAAAATCTTACAGTGAAATGGGAAGTTTAAAACAAATTGGCTCTCACGCAGTTTACAGGCAGAGTTAGAAGATGACCCTCACAAACCCTGTCCCCTGGAGGGCACAGCTTTTATATAAAATCTCCCTTGAGTGTGACTTGCTTCCAACTCACAGAATTTGGCAAACGAAGGGATTTTTTTTTCCAGATGTAATTGAGGTTCCAAATTAGCTCATTTCCATCTGGTTTGAGAGGAGACTGTCTAGGGTCTCTGGGGACCTGACTTTGTCTAATGGCAATGAATGCCCTTTTAAAGAGGCATGACGGCCTCCCTCCCATCAGAGTTCTCCTTCCTAACTTGATGACATAATTAGTCAGGTTGCAGAAGTCTACATGGCGACCAGCACAGGTGGCTTCCAGAATCTGGAGATGCATGCGGGTCATGAGGTCAGCCTCCAGCTGACAGCCTCCAAAATGTTGGTGGCTCCATCAATACAGGCATGGAGAAATGAAGTCTGCCGGCCAACTCAACAGCACAGAGGTCTTTCCAAGGCAGCCCCCCAGATGACAGTGTCCCCCGGCCGGTGTCTTCATGTGATCTGTAACATCCCAAGCAGAGGGACATTCTTGAAGTCCCAGGAAATGGGAGGCAAATAGTGTGATAGACTCTTTGTTCTCAACACCTCCCAAATATCCTTCCCAAAGACAAATAAAAGCTATTAAAATTTCTGAGTCACCAGGCAGTGGTGGTGCACGACTTTAATCCCATCCAGGACCTGGGAGGCAGAGGCAGGGAGATCTCTGTAAATCCGTGATCAGCTTGGTCTAAAACAAAAATTCCAAGTCAAGTAGGGTTACATGGTGAGACGCTGACTCAAAAAGAAAAAAAAGTGGATGTGTATGTTTGTGTGTGTGTGTGTGTGTGTGTGTGTTTATGTGTTTGCGTGTTTGTGTGTTTACGTGTGTTTTGTGTGTGTATGTGTGTGTGTGTATTTTGTGTGCGTGTGTGTGTGTGTGTGTGTGTGTGTGTGTAAGGTTTAAATTAACATCTGAAAATAGATGCCTTCTTAGAAAAAGCTTGGTTTTGTTTGTTTGGAAAAATACTTTGACAGATTACTTATGCAAACATTGCTTAGAGCATACACTAGCAAAAGCTAAGATAGAACTGAATAAAACTGAGTATTTTATTCACTCTTTTTTTATTCAAAGGACAGCATATCATACATACTGTCATGTCTTGTTTTCCCTCATCAAAACATACATCTTGGAGATCTCTATTCCTGCTTAGCCTTTTTTGTGTTTTTTCTTTCTTTTTTTACTGCAGCATACTATGTCGCTGTACACACAGAAGTACCATAACTGATTCCTCCAGTTTCTTCTCCAGAGACGTTTGAGTGGTGGGTTTAAGTTTTTCTACTAAAAGAATGAAGAAGTGATAAAATGCTTATTTTGAACCTGTGAAGAAGATCAGTCCGCAGGGCAGTTCCCACATTGAAACTTCTGGCCAAAGGCCTGTGGAGTTATATAAATATTGCTGAATTACCTTTCCTGAAAGTTGTTATCTTTTACTCCCACTAACAATGAATTCCTGTTTTCTCCACAGCCTCTAAAAGGTAATAATATTATCAAACTGGGTTTCTCCTGGCTTGAAAAAGGAGAGAAGACGTCTCGCCACGAATCCTTTGAAAGTGATGCTTATAAGTCAAAGGACCCTGTGAGGGATGCGTGAGTGGAAAAGCAGCCTGAGGTAGATGCACACAGTAGAGTATTGTCCGGCAACTAAGAAGACTGTCATGTGCTTTGTAAGGAAATGAATGGAACTGAATGTTATCATGCTAAGCAAATTAAACCAGGAAAAAAAAAGTGTCACATGTTTGTTCTCAGTGCGGACATTAAAAGGGGGGAACTTGAGCAAATCTTTAGCTTATGTACAATGAATACCTGTACATGAATAAATCTGTTTTAAAAACCAAACCCTGAGGACATTCTGGGGAGTATCAGAAAAGGGCTGGCACTTAGTATTTCTTTTTTTTTTTTTTTCTTTTTCTTTTTTTCGGAGCTGGGGACTGAACCCAGGGCCTTGCGCTTGCTAGGCAAGCGCTCTACCACTGAGCTAAATCCCCAACCCTAGTATTTCTTAAAAACCTATTTTAACCTTACAGCAGGTCATACAGAGATCAACAGAATAAAAGAACAAGTTTCAGATGACAATGGGGAGGTCCATGGACATGTGGAAATCATTTATCGACATTAAAGATCACGCCTCCTGCCTCAGGTCTAGGACCAAATCCATCCCTAGTAGGTTAGAGATTTAATTCTTGAAATTAAATCAATGTTTTATTTAATACCCTGACTTTGGAGATTCTTCTGAGCATAGCAGAGTTATTCCTGAATTCCTGACCCAGGAACACTGAGGGGCAAACAGTGTGGTAGACTCTTTGTTCTCAGGGCAATTTAAAGGGAAATGACATGAAACTGATTCTACAAATATGAAGGTTTTGCGTGACGATATATAACACAAATGAAGTTTTAAAACAAAATGGTTAAGGTTTTCCGCTGTGGACAGACACCATGACCAAGGCAACTCTCATAAAGGACGACATTTAATTGGGGCTGGCTTACAGGTTCAGAGGTTCAGTCTATTATTATCAAGGTAGGAACATGGCAGCATCTAGGCAGGCATTGTGCTGGAAGAGCTGAGAGTTCTACATCTTTATATGAAGGCTGCAAGCAGAAGACTGACTTCCAGGCAGGTAGGAGGAAGGTCTCATATCCCACTCCCACAGTAACACACTTCCTCCAACAAGGCCACACCTTCTAGTATAGCCAAGACTATTCAAACCACCACAACTGTCCTTTCTAAGAATGATAAACTAGAAAAAAGCTAATAAAATATATGGCAGGTAAGCATTGAAATCACAATGATATAAAGAGCTTTTTTGGGAAAAAAATGTTTGTGGGGAGAGGATATTCCATGTGAGCGCAGGTTTCCATGAAGGCCAGAGGCATTGGGTTCCCTGGATCTGGAGTTGCAGGCTATTGCAAACCACTAGATGTGGGTGCTGGGTACAGAGATCATGGCCTTTGCAAGAGCCGTGTGTGCTCTTAACCACAGGGCCACCTCTGCAACTCTGTAAAGACCTTGTTTGATCAATAAAAGACATGTATCTTACAGAGGAAAAGAAGGCAATCGTTCTCAAACACCAAACCACAAAGGGCCAGCCAGCATGGGAAACTGTCAAAAGATAGGCAAGAAAACATTCAAACATCATTTCCACCTACCAGAGGCATGGCGTTGAACGCTGTCAGTACCAGCCGCTGGAGTTGAAAGCATGAACCGCTTCTCCATGAAAGGTCTCCAGCAAATGTATAGTTCAACGTAAAATACACAGCTTTCATCCCAGCAACCTCACATCTGCGAATTTAGTATGAGTAATAACTACATGCATTTCTATAGACTCGTAAAGAACAAAATCTAGAAACAGTCTAGATATATGTGCATGGCGGAATGCTATTAGTAAGTCCCGGTATGGATTTGTAAGTCAGTACCGGGACAAGGTCTAGGAAACAGCGGTGAGTGGAAGCATGCCGCAAACCACACCCATAGTTGGAATCCTTTTTGTGGAACCTCAGTGATGCTCTCAAAAAGTAGGGAATGAAGTCTCACCGCCCTGTGAGCCACCACCGAGCCATTTTCTCTCTACCCCAAGCACGCAATGCTTTCAAAAATGGATTTGTTGTGGTCCGGAGAGTTGGTGGGGGTTAAGAGCACGCACTGTTCCTATAGAGAACCCACACGGTGGCTCACAACCTCCATAACTCCAGTTTCAAGGGTGAATGCTGTCTTCTACATGCACGTAAAACACTCGTACACAGGCTGGAGAGATAGCTCGGAGGTTAAGAGCACTGGCTGCTCTTCCAGAAGTCCTGAGTTCAATCCCAGCAACCACATGGTGTGGCTCACAACCATCTGTAATGGAATCTGATGCCCTCTTCTGGTGTGTCTGAAGACAGCTACAGTGCACTCACACATAAAATAAGTAAGTAAATCTAAAAAAACAAAAAACCAAAAAACTCATACACATAAAACAAATCTTTTTAAAATTGATTTACTTTATTGCATAAACTCGAACACAAAATCACACCCTCCCTCCCTTTAGAAACAAATGCCTAGCCTTAGCCAATGACTGTCAAAGGAAAAAGGTCCTTAGACTGCTATGCCAGTGGGTTGTTTTTTTTTTTTTTTCTCCTGAGAATAGAAAAATAAAAGGTCTTGAAAATCAGAATGAGAGTTTAGCGATGAAAAGGATTCACTGATCAATTTAAATCGATTTCAACATTAACTTTATCCAAGCTGCCATGAATTTCAAGATAAACACATTGCTCTGGGTCTACCTTAAGTGCAACAATTCCAGGTCTCAAACAAAAACAAAAAAACAAAAAAACAAAAAAACAAAAAACACTGTTCTACTTTTCCTAATCGGTCTCCACTCGTTTACTTGGTTGTTTGTGACTCCTTCTAGAAGTGAAGGGTGGTTCTTCACAGTCAAAGGAGAGGCACGGAGATTCCTGTCCAGGTAATACAGAGACTCATAATAAGGTAATGCAGCTTAAAGGTGACGTGATGCTATTTGGAGATATAAAAACATGTTTTTTCCAAAGCTAAAGATGCGTTCTACAAATGGTCTCAGGGGTTAATGCAAGAGCTGGCATGACTCGAGCCACAAATCTGCCTGCACCAATTTCTCCAGCCCTGCCCTCCCCCAGTGCCCCCCTTTTCTATTTATTTATTTATTTATTTATTTATTTATTTATTTATTTATTTATGTATTTATGTATTTATGTATTTATGTATTTATGTATTTATGTATGTGTGTATGTATGTATGTATGTATGTATTTATTTATTTATTTATTTATTTATTTATTTATTTATTATTTTGAGACAGTGTTTCTTTGAATAGCACTGGCTGTCCTGGAACTAGCTCTGTAGATCTGCTTGCCTCTGCCTCCCAAGAGCTGGGACTAAAGGCACACGCCACCACCTTCTGCCCATTTCTCCCTTTAAAATTGGGACCAAACCCCCTGCCATTCCTACCACACGGAACCTTGTACAGACGGAATGAAAGACGTGCAAACAGCTAAGGTGTTCCCACAAATTACACACACACACACACACACACACACACACACACAGAGAGAGAGAGAGAGAGAGCCCAAAGCAAGTGAGTTCCATGACTGAGCTACACTTCAATTCCAATTTCCAATCTGGAAGAAAATTTTAAGCCAGATTAAAATAGTCCCCAAGGTTGGTGGGAAAGAACCTCCCACCATCCCCACATTAGGACTGAGCTATATGTTTTAAATTACATTTATCTTATTGTGAGTACATATGTGGCACACTCATGCCACAGAGCACAAGTGGCATTCTGAGGACAACTTGTAGGAACCAGTCCTCTCATTCCAGGGCATGGGTCCCAGGACTCCATCTCAGTCTTCCAGACTCCTCCATTTCTGTGGCTCCAGACCTACCTTTAGTGAGCAGGCCTCACAATCCAGATCAGCACTGCAGTCTAGAGAGTGCACTCACGCTCTCCTCTCCTCTCCTCTCCTCTCCTCTCCTCTCCTCTCCTCTCCTCTCCTCTCCTCTCTCTCTCTCTCTCTCTCTCTCTCTCTCTCTCTCTCTCTCTCTCTCTCTCTCTCTCAGCTTTTGACTTCATTTTCCCCAGACCACCCATAAGTTTCCTAAGAGTCATTCCCCACGTTAGTTGGGAGTCCAGTTAAGGAGGGGAGAAGGTATTGTTATGAAAAAATGCTTTCTTCACACTGTGGAAAACCATTTAAGAAGAACGACAGGAAAATGAATAGAGGTTTTTGCAAAGAGCCACCACCTGCTCCTGTTAGGTGCACAGAGCAGCACCATGTCATCGTAATTTGGAACAATCAAAGGAAATAGCATTTGTGTGTTTGCTATTTTTGCAGCTGCGGATGACCTCCTTTTACATTTCTACACTGTGCCACAGGCTGATGGTTTACTTAGCATTTCTTCAGTTATTAAACCCAAGTGTGAGTGAGTGTGTGTGTGTGTGTGTGTGTGTGTGTGTGTGTGTGTGTGTGTGTTAAACAAGTGAGATTTCTTCCTTTCAGTAGTAATTATGTTAAGTCCCCACATGGACAACTTGAATATCCTAGAATGCAAAATTAGAGAGCTGTAGAAATAATATTGGTCCTAAATTGTTATCTGTGGTCAGTTCCTCAAAGGACAGAGGACTCTATTACTAGCAAGGGCCAGACGCTGCCATTGAGGACCCTGCCTCCCTCTGCAGTTGAGTAGAACACCTCCTCCCCCACATTGGAGTGGCTTTATGGACAGTGTGATGGTGTTTTAGTAGCTAAGCATGACTGGTTTCTAAAGAACAAAGAATCATTGTTCAGGGGCCTGGGAAGCCCAAGAGCATGGCACAGGCATCTTTGCGACTTCTGATGAGGGTCTCTCTGTTCTTCAAAGCATAGTGAATGGAGAAGGATGGATGGACTCAGGAGTAACACACCCTCCGTGGTAACTAAGCCAGTCCCAGAAGGACAGAACAGTGCCTCCTGACATTCATTCAGTTCAGCGTGTAAAAGTCCCACCGCAATCAAATTTTACCAAGAGTTTTGTGGAGACAAATCACATATAAATCACATCACCAGGTCCCTAACAAACGCCCCCAAGTGAGCAGAGAACACCCCAGCCACGGGCCTGCCGGGGCACAGTTCTAGATGCACACTCCTCTGTGTTCCACCCCGAGGTTGTAACCATGTCCCTTTCTTTCCCGGTGTGTAGGTTGATGTCGTTATGCAGATGAAGGCAGACACAAAATAAAATGAGGCCTGTCATTGGATGAGAAGGGAGGTAGGAGCAGAGGTTTTAGGAGAGGGAGCAGCAGAAAGGTGGAGAGACAACATGGAGGCAGAGGTAAATGATCCATTGCCTTGCATCTCTACATATATACAGGTAGTTATGAATATCTCTCGGGGATGGATTTCTATAGGTCAATTTATCTTACCTAGGTGGGCGGTTTATATCTTTATCAATTGGCGTGAGTTTATTGTGTGGATGTATTGTAGATCACGAATTTAACATATAAATCTGACTGATAAATTACAGTTTATTGAGTCCTGATTTCACCCGGTAGTTGGGAATTTATACCTTAACTACTGGGGGTGGGGGGTGATGTTGTTGGGAGTGTGAGCAGAGTCCGTGGTAGGGAGCCGTGACAGGCCAGCCCATGCTGGACTTCTAGAGCCCTGATTTTACTGGGAAGCTGGAACCAGAGAGTTCACAGTTAGCAGAGAGCCGCTGGGAGAGATACTAATCAAGATAAATTATGGTTAGTTCCATATGGCCCTCCAGTGCTGGAACTGACTCTAGGGACCGGCATGGCACGGTGCCACGCTGGAAGAGCTTGTGGACTACCTGGGTCTGAGAGTACTTGGGGGCAGCATGGAGCCACTCAGATAAAAGTACCTCACAGTGCCATGTGGCCCTACGTGTGCCTGTACTAGCATGGGATAAAAAAGGTGCTAAAATATTCTTAAGTATTTACGGCCACACCTGTGTTCTGTGTGTGCCCAGCAAGGGAGGGAGGGAGAAGAGAGAAGTCCAGCCTTGGAGTTGAGCTGTGTTCAGACAAAAGGCTGAAGAACACCCAAGGGTTCTAAAAGCCAAACTTAATACACCCTGCCTGTATATCCACATGGACGGTAGGCTAGCCCTACCTGTAGCTGACGTTACGTGGGCCATGACACGGTCTCAGTCATAGTTACTGGGGTGTACGGAAGGTGTTAATCACCATTGTTCCTTATCCTCCAAAACGTGTGTAGAGGCTGACCGTGAACTGGATGCTGCTTCAGCCAACCCCACCAAACCCCAAAATCTCAAGGGAGGCAGAGAACAATTTTATAGATAAGGAGTAAGAAAAGGGGGACAAAGAGGAAGAATTGTGGAGATCACAGAATGGGTTCTTCTGGGACGTCACTTCTGGTGTCACACGAACAACTGGAATTATATCAGAGCTAGGGAGGGAACCTGGGGGCGTGGCCAGGTTATTGTACTTTCTGGTATAGGCTCATCCTAAAACGCCCAAAACATTTATTCATATCAGCGTTCCTTATCCAGTGACCTCCTTCCCAAATCCCTGCCCAGACTTACGCCCACTCATTACCCACTGAGAAGAACAGATCCTGAACTAAGAGCAGAAGAACTAATTACAGGAAGATACAGAGGCTCCACGTCCAACGACCCCGGGAGCTGACTCATGACGTCTGTGGCCTGTGGTATTACACTGGACATGAGTCTCAAGTTCATGGATACACAACTGACCCAGAAAGCATGAAACACATAAACAGCTCTCAAGTTTTAAGATTCCACACAGATGGCCATCTTGAACTCAGGGATGGGGTCACGCTGGGATGGAGAAAGTTTCGACCCCACACAAGGGCTTAGGATGGGAGCCACGTGGCGGACAGGCCTGAGAAGCCGGCAGAATATCTGTGCATCGTCAACTCGGTCTTCCCATGCTGAGTCCACCAGCCATCTAGACAGAGACGGGGGAGAGAAGTCACAAACACTGCACGCCCTGCTGTTTCCTCACTTCGTGCCCCTGTGCAGCTCATACACGTGTCCATAGGACCCGGGCAGGGAAGCTGCACAGGAGACCAGCCTTCCTGGTGGACTGATGGGGTGGTCATCACTCTCCCTGCTTTTCTTCCTCCCAGCTGCAGGGTCAGTCACACTGTCTCCCTGCTGCCTGCGCCCTGACCCTCCCTCACACCCAGCTGCTCTGCTCGACTCCCACCCCTGCCTCCCCCCAATTCCACTCATTCTTCAAAGGTGACAGTCCCACATACCACACTGCTGAGAAGGAGAGGAACGCAAGAATGGTCACAAAAGCCACGGAGCCCAGTCCAACACCCACCATCTGCTGGACTGTGAGTGATGAGTCTGTGGGAAGAAACCGTATGATGAGCCCACAGCATGTCCCGTCACCGTCACCCCCGGGAGAGCCACTTCCAACCGTGCACATTCTGTTTTAACCCGAAGCTGGGCTTCACTTAACAAAGAATCCCAAGAATGCCTCCTCCCCAGTGCCTCTGAGTCCCCAACAGCTCCTGGAGATTTCAGGCCTCAGTAAACCACGGTTTCAAAGTATTTCTAGCAAGGAAGCAGAGGACCAGATCACATTAAAGTAAACCAAACTTGTGGACACACCGAAGCCACGTGAAGCACGCTGTGTGTAGATAGATCCTCACTCAGGTTGTCTACACTCTGACAGGTTTTTAGGCGTCATCTCCTTCCACATGGAGGAAGTCATCCTGATACCATTTGAATTCAGGTTTCAAACTGTTAGCCAGTTCCGGTGGACACATATAAATTCGTGGGCAGAGGGACCTCTGTTTCACAGCACTATCAGCCGGATAGCACCACTCTGCTCTGCCCCACAGGCTCTCAAAGTCCACGTAAAAGTCCTTAGAACATGCATTTGATTTAGGAAACGTCACACGACAATTTCAGGGCGATCCCCGAGTACAAATTGAAACACAGCCACATCTGTGCTGCACATTTGGTCCAAGAGACTTATTCAGAGTTTCATGACTCCGCCGAAAGCTGTGATTTTTATTGGAAAACACTTATTTATCACTCCCTGTGTGCCACACACTGTTGTAAGCATCTCACACATGTTGACTCAGGCTCCTGTGGTAGTTAAACTCGATGTCAATTCGACTGGGTTGAGAGGGACCTGGGAGATTAGAAAGTAGACTCCAGGGTGTGTCTGTGAGAGAGAGAAGCCCCGCCATGAATATGGTTATCACCATTCGATAAGCCTGGTAGCTTGGGTGAACAGAAGCAGAAGGAAGAAGCTGGCTGGTTCTGGCTTGCATTCCTTCTCTTCGCTTCCTGGCTACCATGAGGTGAGCAGCCTGCCCCAGCAATGGTGAGCTACCTCATTCAAGCCAGAGCAATGGAGCTGGCTGACTCTAGACAGACACCCCTGGAACCATGAGCCCGGTCACATCTCTCATTCACCTAAGCTGTTTGTTCATTTCCTGTGTTACCGTGATGAAAAATTAACTCGCACATCTCCTAACGAGTGTTTATATTCCCTTTATACAGAGGAGAGTCGGAGGCACAGAGTAATTAACGAAGCACAGCTCAGATATCTACAACCAGTTTAAGAGCAATTTAGGTCCAGTGGCAACCCTGTGGTGTCTTGGGCATCTGTCATCAAACACACCACTTTTAATAGTCAAGGAAAATTCCCTGTCTCAAAGTCTTATAATAAGACTTTCTGGAAAAACATGGATCAGCCAGGAGAGGGTGTATACACCTATAATCCCAACACTCAAAATGTCGAGACAAGAGTACTATGAGGCCAACCTGGGTTGCACGGGTAAGACCCTATCTCAAAATTACAATAAACAAAAAAAATTATACTTTTCGTATTCAGAAGAAATGGGACTCGACATTTTAAGATGCTAAATTATAAAATGAAAAGAGGCTAGTGAAGGCATTGGAATTTACTGCTATATTATATATGAAAAGACTTGAAGATAAGACATTAAGACAATGGAATATTAACATGGGAAAGAATATGCTAGAACAAAACACAGTGCACAGGAACAAAGCCAATCCCATCGAACCACTTCACAGCTCGAGAACTGGAATGAGGGTGTTCATATCCTATCTCCACACCATCCCTCGCTACCAGTGGGACTTCAAGCCAGTTCACCAGCCATCGCCTGCTCCAGTTTCCACACTGAGGGATGCTCTAAGCTCATGGACATCCTAACAACGGCACCCACTTTCCAGGGTTACTGTGAGAAATAACCATTTGCCTCATAGCACCAAGCGATGGCAAATGTCAGCTACTGGTAACTGTTGTTGTCGATGTTTTGTAACTGTTTCAAACAACTGAGTGAAATGATTAATTACCTGTATCTGGTAGGGAGAAAAAAAACCAGCTAATTAGAATAAAGATTCTGATCACCCCAGCTTATTCCATACATCAAAATAAAATGCAGGTAGATTAAAGACATAAATTGAAATATGAAAGAACTGGAAAATGTTGTTAAATATTTATGTAATCCCTAAGTGGGTGAGAATTTTCTCATTATATTTATTAAGGTGGGAGCCTAATAGGCAACTGCATTCGAGAGCGCGTGTTTTATATACACAGAACTACCATGAGCAAGGCTAAAAAGCACCATTGGCACAGTTAGTGAGGCTTTGGGTTTTTAAGAGAAAAATGTCCCCAGTACTCGGGAGGCAGAGGTATGAGGATCACTGAGTTCAAGGCTAGTTTGCTGCTTTACAGAGCGAGTTCCAGGACAACTAGAAAGGAGAGAGAGAGAGAGAGAGAGAGAGAGAGAGAGAGAGAGAGAGAGAGAACACAGAGATCACAAAGACAAGGAGGGAATAGTGCATTGGAGATTCGGGGTTAAAGAGATTCTGGTACTTTTATGCTCTGAGTACTTCATGCAACTAACCCTTCTCCTCCCTCTCAGTTTTTGTTATCAGTATTTTCCCCACATACTTTCTCCACACTTTAATCTTTGATGAATGAAGGCCCAGGGACTGGAGTCCATGCCACGTGAGTCTTGGATTGGCTAACCATTCATCAGGAGTTACTTGTTAGCTAGCTGATGGCAGTCTTGCACTATCCAGCCCATTTCTACACCTATCTACAGCCCTCAGATCACCCACTCTGTCCACAGGGGTATTGTTAGCTCTCAGCAGAAGTCAAAACACACTGCTTTCTGCCCTTCTTCCTTAGCCAACGCTGAGTCTGCGTGAGGAGGAAAGGGGAGACACCCAGGGCATCTCGTGCTCTGTGCTGACTCATCAGAGTCACCCTCACTGTCACTATTTCTATGGGTGAGAGCCAAGCCATTGCCTGGGCTAGCCCTGACTTCAAGCCACCTTCTTGAAGGTACTTTCTTGAATACTTTTGGTAGCGCCTTCTTTGTGCAAAGTCCTTGTCTACTGCTCAGCCCTAGCCTTCTCCTCCAGGTCTCAAAGGACAAAAATTGTGGGACTCTGCTCTGGTGTGCTTTATACAGGTGGAAAGATACCGACACCCCTCACAATCCAACAGGACAGGAGCGAGTAGGAGTAGAGGAAGTCAACTTTCTCCAGACCATCCACCATCAGCATCCGCCTCAGCCATGCTAGTCCTTGCGGTAGAAATTGCTATCAAAAGTTGATGTTAAAAAGTGGGGTTGGTGAGATGGGTGACTCAGAGGTTAAGAGCACTGGCTGCTCTTCTGGACAAGTGGAATTCAGTTCCCTGCACCCCTGTTAACCGGCAGCTCACGACCACCTGTAACTCCAGCTCCAGGGGATCTGACACTCCCTTCTGGCCTCTGAGGACACTGCTCTCCTGTGTCATACACTCACAGAGACGCAGGCACATACACCAATTTAAAAGACATAAGAAAGTGCCCTTTATTTTGCATAGTATACTTGGATGTTGGCTCCCAGCATGATTTCCTGTCCTTGGGTTCAGATCTTCTGGTTTGGTTCTCTCACACAAACTCAAAGTCTACAGCAGCACTCATGGGTGTGGCTGGACAGTTTTTTCCTCTGAGAACACCTAATAAAATTTAGGAGTGGCCAATTTGAATGATAGGTTTTTTATGGTCTTGTCATCCTCTGGCTCCCTTCCCTTGCAGTCTGATGCTGTGGGACCTTTTATTTTCCTTCTGAATCATGCACAGAATATTCTCTTAGATACTCAGTCGAAGCACTCATGAGCTGTTAGTCACTCTTAGAGAAAGTAAATACATTTGAACTATAACCCCCTCTCTACAGAGACTCTGCCCGGGAGTAAATCTTTTACTGACAGACCACAGGTGCTGAAGAGGAAGTTAGACCCTGTGACAACCTTGATGACTTCCTCTGGGTGTGGACATGTTGTTCTCAGAACTGTACACAGGTATGGTCACTTTCTAAAAGCAACTGTTGCCACCAAATGGTAGACATAAATGAATGCCATGACTCAGTCGGGCTTGGGACACATCCAGAGGGCAGGTGGTACATTCCTGTGAACACAGCAGGATTAAGTGAGGACTTAGTGCACTCTTTTTTTCCTGTGTTAATCTAGGGTCTTCTTATCTGACTCCTCCACCATGGGTGACACAGAGAAGGGGAGAAAAGCAGGAGACAGATTCAGAGGGAATGTTTGAAAAAGCAGCAGCCTTGCTGACTTCATTTGACTGTCACCTAACATACTGCCCAGCTACAAGCCCACCCCTTCACTCAGGCGCATTGTGATGGGTTCTCTTCTCAGGACCACTACAGGGTTGGACTCAGAGCGTGGATGGCTCACCTCCCATCTGGAGTTTGTCCCCACTGTAAATTCAGTCCCTTGAAGTTACAGAACAATGGTCCACATTCCCTTTTGGTCTGTCAGCAAGGTTTATCTCTAAGCTCCTAAGAGCCACCTGCACTCGTTGTCACGTGGCCTTTCAAAGCTAGCAGGAAATTTCCAGTGTCAAATGTGTCTCACCCTTAGGATCTTCAAGACCCAAGTTCTGACCTGTAGACCCAAGTTCAAGGGTTTGTGTGACAGGTCACATCTACTGGAATAATGTCCTTGCTGAAGACTATGTCCTCAAAGTTCGCCCTCCACAGCATCACTTACAACAGTCTGACTGAATAACCAGACAAAGGTGGGTATACAGCAGGGGCTATCGATGTGCGAGACTGCCTTACAATCCCATCACCACAACTCTGAGGTGGAGGGGGAGGGGGAGGAGAGGGGGAGGGGGGAAGAGATTCTCCCACTATCCCTAGGAGATTAGTTTCAGAAAACATTTATTTTTTTTTTAATATTAAAGTCCCACATAACGTGTGCTTGCATGCTTTTGGACGAGAGCAAACATGGAGGAGTAACCTCTTCAGAAACCAGCTGCTCCGGAAACCCCTCCTCCTGCAAAAGCTCCTGGTTCTCTGCTTTCACCACCCGCTCCTTCTGCTGCGCAGCCGGGACTCTCCTCTCAGACCCCCACCTTAATCACCAGATACACCACCCTCTCAAACAAACGCAAGATGTGAGAATTCTCGGTCGCCTGGTCATGGAGCTGAGGGACTTGTCTGTCCACCGAAGCCTAGCACCACAAAGGCTGCTGACGAATAAAAGCAAGCAATTCATCTGTGATAGATCCAACCACCACCGTCATCCCAGCTCTTCCTGTACCATGCATATGCAGGCTTAGATTTGCGAGCTGGTTTGATACTTTGTTAGAATAATGAAACTGTCTGAGTGTGAATAAATGTGTACAGAGTTACACCCAGAATCTGCCTATTTAAAAAAAATGTGTTTGCATGACTTTGCTCTGTCTCCAGATTACTTTGGTGAACACAACATAAATGCTATGCAAATAGCTGATATGCTGTGTTGTTTTAGGAAGAACGACAAGGAGAAAAGCCAGTCTACAGTCAGCATAGCAGCCACTATTTTCTGAAATACCTCAACCTTTAGCTGACTGAAGCCGCAGATCCCTGGATATAGTTGGCTGACTCTGGACACCCGCACGTACACTGTAGGCTTGTGGCTTTCGAATTTTCCCTGCTTATTTAATTTGACAAGTATTAAGTCTGTGCTGCGTTCTTCACAAAACTGATGGCTGCCTCCCTGCTGGACTGCAAGTGAACATCTAATGCATGCCAGCAATGGTCCAGTTTGTTTTTTATCAATATTCTCCCCAAATGCTTGAAACCTCACAGAAAAAAATAATTATCAGCCGCTTCACAGGGTGGGAGAATAGCTAAAGAAAAGGAGACAGAGGGGTGACCACGAGGAGCTCGGAAAGGCTTCGGGAAGAGGATGCTAAGTTTCCATCTTGAACGGGTAGACTGCAGCAAGCAGCCCCTTACAGGGAGCTGACCGGGCATTCGGGTCAAGTCACTGTGTGAGCGAAGGCATTAAGGAGAGAGACAGCGTAGCTAGGATACCCGTAGGAATGAGAAAGAATGAGAGACATCATCAGTAGCTGTGCTGGTGTCAGAGGTGTCAGGCAGAAGGCTGGAAGCAACGGGAAACCTTAGAAGAGCTACCAACGGAAACACTAGACTGAGCAGCGCAGTTCGGGTGCAGTTCAGGTGGCCACAAGCTGGGATAAAGAGGGGAAACCCGAACTTGTGTGATGGGAGATGAACCGGGAGGCTCTGCCACCTTCCTCTGCTACAGGGATGAAGGCCTGAGCTCTGCACGGAGAGAAATGAAAGGTATGCGGCACGCAGGCTGAAAGAGAAGTGAGGCGTCACCAATGCCTTGGGTTTCACCCCTCTGCCTGAAGAATGTTCCCTGATTATAGCTTGACTCAAGAGATCACAGACTCACAGTACTTTGTGGCTGGAAGGAATCTCAGCCCAGGCAGAGGTGGCTGAGGACTAGCCAAGTTAAAAACCATTTTAAAGACACTGTCTGATCAGGAGCTTGACGGAGGTGAGGATGCTCAGGCCTCTGCATTTGACATCAAGGACAATTCCCTGACTGTCAAGCTTTCTCAGTGGTGGCACTGTGAAAAGGTAAACACAATACTCCATACTGGGCCAGAGCCAGATGAATGCTGTGAGTCAAGGATCCGAAATGATTGGGGGATGGGCTTGCATCACACTCCTCCAAATTACCTAATGCGAGTTGTCCTGGCTAGGGTTTCTATTGCTGTGTGCAATGCCATGACCAAAAAGGAAGCTGGGGAGGAATCGGTTTATCTGGCTTATACTTCCACATTGCGGTCCATCACTGAGGGAAGTCAGGACAAGAACTCAAACAGAATAAGAACCTGGAGACGGGAGTTGGGCCACGGGCGTGTGCTGCTTACTGGCTTGCTCTCCGCCCAGGACCACTTGTCCAGAGATGGCACTAGCCACCATGGGCCAACCCTCTTTATCAACCACTAATTAAGAAAATGCAACACGGGCTTGAACACAGCTTCATCTTATGGGGCATTTCCTCAACGAAGGCCCCTCCTTGCCTGTGTTGAGTTTGCTTTAAACTAGCCAGCATAGGAGTCTTCACTGTTTGTTTGTTTTCTCTTTGTTGTCGTCATTATGGTCATTATTTGGGTTTCCGAGACAACCTCGGAGCATTGGCTGCTGGTGGCTGCAACTCACTCTGTAAAACAGGCTGACCTCAAACTCAGAGACTGACCTATGCCTCCCGAGTGTTAGGATTAAAGGTTCTCAGTAATGATTCTTCAATGAAGGGTGCGGAGAGAGGGACAATTAGAAAAGCCATTCAGTACCCTTGGCAGGGAATAGGGAGGCAAAGATTAAAACAGAGGCAGAAGGAACACCCATTCAGAGCCTGCCCCACATGTGGTCCATACATATACAGCCACCCAATTAGAAAAGATGGATGAAACAAAGAAGTGCAGGCCGACAGGAACCGGATGTAGATCTCTCCTGAGAGACACAGCCAGAATACAGCAAATACATAGGCGAATGCCAGCAGCAAACCACTGAACCGAGAACGGGATCCCCGTTGAAGGAACCAGAGAAAGAACTGGAAGAGCTTGAAGGGGCTCGAGACCCCATATGAACAACAATGCCAACCAACCAGAGCTTCCAGGGTCTAAGCCACTACCCAAAGACTATACATGGACTGACCCTGGGCTCCAACCTCATAGGTAGCAGTGAATGGCCTAGTAAGAGCACCAGTGGAAGGGGAAGCCCTTGGTCCTGCCAAGACTGAACCCCAAGTGAACGTAATTGTTGGGGGGAGGGCTGCAATGGGGGGAGGATGGGGAGGGGAACACCCATAAAGAAGGGGAGGGGGAGGGGTTAGAGGGATGTTGGTCCAGAAACCAGGAAAGGGAATAACATTCGAAATGTAAATAAGAAATACTCAAGTTAATAAAGAAAAAAAGGGGGGAAAAAGCCATTCAGATATTCTCAAAATCCTTCCTATTCATCACAGAAGACCGACTACAGCCTCCTCTGTTTCTTCCGCCTGCTTTGCATCTCTCCCAATCATAGTTTCCAGATAGGGTAGATTCCAGAAGCTGTTGCCTATGTCTGAGAGTGTGCAGATCTTATTTGCAACTATATTTTCCCTGTGAGCACTCTATTCTGTCCCTGGAGCTTCAGGGCATGCCCTGGATGCTGGGTGTGTATGCTCATTTCCCCGAACCCTTCATTAAGCTGCTTCAGAAAAGAACTTGGCCACAGCACACATCTCTGTTAAGAGGGCGATCTAAGATATAAGCGGCCAGATAACTCGCCTGGCCCAGCTCCAGAATCAGCTCTCTACCCTCGTTGAAGAGAGTTTGAGTAGAGATTAAAAAAAAGAAGAAGAAGACGGAAAGTAAGGTGAGGCGAGAGGCAGACAGACAGACAGAAGCCTCACTCCCTGAGCCCCTCCTCCATGTTCCCTGCTATGTCCCCTCTACAACAGAGCACCCACTGTAAAGTCTGTCCACCGCAACCCTGGAAGAGGTCACGCTGCCTCACCGCTACAGAGGTCTCCTGTGGCTGTGCTCAGAAGTAGGGATGGAGTGGAGGGAGTTAGAGGACACGTGTGGGCCGAGGGCAGCATTCCTCGGAATAGCCAGGAATAGGACCATTCTCAAAGGTTATAAACTTAACAAGATTTCTGGAATTAGCCACAAACTAATGGAATCCCTGGGAATCAATTCGACTGGCTGGCTGCCCACTGTTTTTAAGCAAACATCCAGCTAGGGAAGCCTGACAAACAAAGATCAGGGATTACTCAATCCTGAGGCAGCTTCCCAGAGCTTTGAAAACTCTGTTCTTGGAAGGGGAAGTTTCAAAATGCCTCCTCAGCCAGAGCCAGGTCTGGAGCCAATGGAAGGAGAACTGTCCTACCTGGAAGACCCAAGTCTGCCAGGGCAGCCAGGGCTTTACCTCCTCAGGGTGTGTGTGTGTGTGGCTGCTGTCAAGGGCACTGATTTTTGCCATTTGGTGTCATATACTAAAGTCTGAGAATGATTACATCTTCCATGTATCAGAGTTACACATCTGGATCAGATCAAGAAAAATATACAACCCCTGGATTCCCGGCCTTGGAGCTGGACACAGCAACCAACCTTTGAACTCTGTTCTTTTCCAACATTCCTTGGTGGGGGTGGGGTTGTTTTATTTTTCCCCCTAGATGTAGGATAGTTCTATTCCGTACATAAATTGTTTTCATTAATAGAATTATGCATCATTAATAGTGGGGACAACTCTGAGAAATGTGTCAGTGTGTAATTCCTCATTGTGCACACATCACAGAACGTTCTTAAACAAAATAACGTAAGTAGCACGTCTCTAGCTGACACAAATTCCCCTCATCCTGTTTTAGGCAGAGTCTTATTATGGATCCTAGGCTGGTACTCACTGTCCTCCGACCTTTGCCTCTAAGTACTGGGATTCAACCATATACGGTCCACGCCACGCTCTAGGAAATGCACTCTTTTGTGCCTTCCCCTAGATTTGTGGTCCACCACTAGACTCAATTGTCATTATTGGTATGTGACTGAGTGCATGTGTGGGTATAACACAGTGTACAGCCAAACAGCAGGTTTCTATAGCTCTTCTTATGCTCTGCAACTAAGCTTTCCAGTGCTCTTAATCTTGATTAGAAACTTTCCCTTCTCTCAGTGCCACTCTGGTGGAATGACTGCTCTGTCCCCAACAAGCCACACAACCTACACAACACCAACATCGACTGATCCTATCTCAAATCCAGGGTGACTCAGCCAATGGAAAGCCACCCAAGTTAGGAGGAAGAACTCTTCTGAACTGTAAAACGTTGTCCTCACTGAAGTTACTCACTGGGTGTCTAGGGCTCTTCTCTCCTCTCTTATGGTTACAGGAGAAAAACAATAGGGCCGACTGACATTGTCACAGGAGAGATGGGAGGCTGACAGCAAGGTGGTCCCCTTTGTGGCTGGTTACATAATTTCGTGAGCTCACATCTCTTCAGTAATGACTCGAATATACCATACCCTATGGCCTGAGAATGTCTATATTTCTCTGAAGATACCTGAATTTGTGTATCTGTCACCACTTGTGACAATATAAAGCAAGTCCTCAATGTAAGATTGGTGCCGCAGACTGAACATGGAAGAAGAAAGACAGCGTGCGTAGAGAGAACATAGCCTTACCTTTTACCTCAGCCATGACAGCACAGGAGTATCTTCTCACCTGGAAGGGAGACAGAGAGGCCCATGTAAGTAGGAGACATGGGGCATCATTTTAAACAATATACTGCAGATGCTAAAACCCTCTGACTCTCAGACTCTTCATACCCTAATTTGAAAATCTTTAAAGTCCCATCTAGTTTTTGCAAGTGTGTGTATTTATGTTTTGTGTTGCTAGGGATTAAACTCATGGCCCCATACATGCTTGGCTAGTGCTTTACCATCGAACCCCAACCCTAACCCTATCTCTTACGTCTCATAATTCAGCCACATATCTCCAATGTTCAGAGGACTGGCATGGGTCACACATATAGGAGTGGCTCTAGACATCATTTCTGGGGGTTTCCAAAAGACCTCAGAAAGCTTACACCATGAGTAGACAATGAACTGTAAGGAGCTCTGGTATAATAATATTTTGTCTCTCTGGATGCGGTGTCTCTCTTAGCAACTGTGGTGACCAAATGCAACAGGAAAAGGGGACCTACAAACCCACTGGAACCGAGGACCTCGTCTTCTGGCAATCATCCTCACTGTCGATGGAGACAACTGGGGATGGATTCACACTCTTGAATGTGGCTAAGGATTCGGTGCAGCCTCCCTGGGGAAGAAGTTATAGAGCCACCCCTCCAATCTCATTATGAGACTCTTTTCAGTGACACACTGGGCACTCTGGTTCTTATGTTCTTAAAAAGGCTTTTTAAAAATATATTTAAATCGAAAGCTTCTGGGGAAAAGGCTTTAAATAGCTGAAGGTTTCAAATATAATTCAGTTTTGCCTTGAGGCGAGTTTTGAAATTAGGAATGAAGAAATATGTATGTCAAGACAACGAGGAGCAAAGGATAAAGCCGGTCACTGAAAACATTACAGCCAAGAAACTGACAGGGGCCAGGTGACACAGGAGGACCATTGAACTGGTGTGCCTGGATCAGATGCACATCTTTTTTTTTTTTCTTTTTTCATTTTTTCGGAGTTGGGGACCGAACCCAGGGCCTCGCACTTGCTAGGCAAGCGCTCTACCACTGAGCTAAATCCCCAACCCCTCAGATGCACATCTTAGAAAACTCACCCTGCAGTAGCTGGAGCAAGGGGATGGGTAAAGCAAGAGACAAGAATCTGAATAAGCGATGGGCAAAGAAAAGATGGGGAACTCTCCAGCACAATGCTGGCTTAGAAAGGAAGAGAAAAGAAAATGACTTTCAAATGGCATTAAGGTGACAGAACTGATCCCAGTTGATAAGAGAGCAGACAGGAAGGCAAGAACACAGGAGAAGACAAGCCTTATTCCTCCCTTAGTCTCAGGGCACAATGGGGCATTGATTAGGACAAATATATAAAAGAAAAAAATGGAGATATTGGAAGACTAATACTTTCAAAAAATACTGTGAAGACAGGATAGTACTACCATAAAGACAGGAATGTAAGTCAATGGACCTTCTATCATCCACCAATGAATCCTTGATATATGTCAGATATATTTGAAAGAAGCACTTCTAATGGTTAGTTTGGTCAACTCAATACAATCTGGAATCCCCTAGAAAGAGAAACCTGTAGGGGCTATCTGGATCAGGTGGGTTCGTAGGTATGTCTATATGCAGGTATGGGGGACTATTTTAATAATTTTATTTGACACGGAAGACCCAGCCCACCATGGGTGGCACCATTCCCTATATTTGGGTCCTGGACTACATAATAATAAATAGTGATCTGAGTAATATGCATGTATACATTCATTCTCTCTCTGCTCTTTTTTTTTTTTTGGTTCTTTTTTTTTTTTTTCGGAGCTGGGGACCGAACCCAGGGCCTTACCCTTCCTAGGTAAGCGCTCTACCACTGAGCTAAATCCCCAGCCCCCTCTCTCTGCTCTTAATTGAGACTAGCTGCTTCAGGTTCCTGCCTTGACATTCCCAAAATGATGTGCTATAGCCTGGAACTGTGAGCTGAATAATTCTTCCTTAAAGTTGCTTTTTCTCAGGGTATTTTACCATCACAACAACTAGGCCAGAAGCTAGAACAAGTGCCAAGAATTTAATGCAGACCAGACAGTCTTTCAACAAGTAGTGTTCAGATATTAAAAACAAACAAGCCAGCGTGGTGGTACATGCCATTAATTCTAGTGCTGAGGGGTGGGGGGTAAGGCAGGTGGATTTACGAGTTCAAGGCCAGCCTGATCTATTGAGCGAGTTCCAGGACAGTTAGGGCTACACAGAGAAACCTGGTCTTGGGGGAAAAAAAAAAACACAGGCTGGACTGAGCTTTTACCTAATTCCAAAACATAAAAGCTCAAAATGAACCAAATGCCCGAAAGTAAGACTTAAAACTACAAAGCTTCTAGGAACCAACACAAATGGGAAGAGTTTTGTTCATCAAAGGACATTATTAAAACCAAAAACCATAAGAATGGAAGAAAATGTTTTCAACTTCATCTCATAAGAGATTAATGTCCAAATTATATAGAGAACACCAAACAACAACAACAGAAATCAAACAACTCAATTTAAAAATTAGTAGCTGGGTAGTGGTGATTGACGGTGGTGGTGGTGGTGGTGGCAGTGCACATCTTGAGGCAGAGGCAGGTGGATCTCTTTGACTTTGAGGCCAGCCTGATCTACGGAGCAAGTTCTAGGACAGGAGACCTATACAGAGAAATTCTGTCTCAAAAACAGACAAGAGGGGTTGGGGATTTAGCTCAGTGGTAGAGCGCTTGCCTAGGAAGCGCAAGGCCCTGGGTTCAGTCCCCAGTTCCGAAAAAAAGAACCAAAAACAAAAAAAGACAAGAAAGACAAAAAGCAAAGATGAAAACTAGTAAAGAACTTGAATAGGCACTTGTCCTAAAGAACAGAGGCCACCAAGCACATGAATAGGTGCTGAACACCATTAATCTTTAAACGCAGAGCAAGGCCACATAGTGAGGTGGTACTGCCTGGCACCCATCAGGCTGCCTACTACATTATAATGTTGAGGTAACAGTATTCTGAGCTTTATAATTCCTATAATATTGTTACAAAGTAGTCCTTGGCCTCTCCGCTACTCATACATAATCTTAAAAGGTAAGCCTTGGTTTGCCGTCGGCATGCCAATGGTAAATCAACTTCTGTCCTACGCAGAATTTAATAGGTGCCTGTTTTAAATCTGAAGTACCTCACAGTCAAGATGGCTACATACTTCCAATGTAGATGGCTACAAGCTTCCAATGTATCAGTCAAGAGATGTCTTGTTGGTGTTTGTGTAATTTTCCTGGTTTCCAGCCCACATAGTTTTACACCAAGTTTAGAATTCTCCTAGCTTGTCCAGCTCCTTACAGTTTCCCATTGTTGAAAGAAACCCAGCCTGTAGAGATAAAGCTTTCTGAAGAGTGGGGTGGGGCCTAAGAAAAACAAGGCAGTCTGAGCGCGTCTGCCACTCTCTCCTCCTGTTCCCCCGGAAAACGAGGGAAGGCAGCACCCCAGGAGAGCAGAAAGGAAGCCGCCAGAACTAAATAAGTCCTTTCCAACTGGGACTGTCGAATTCTGGACTCATGTATCTTGAGGAGCCCTCAAAACAGAACAGTAGCAATAGAGACGCAGCACAGCCTCAGAAGTGCGCTGGCACCTATGCAGGTCTTACCTGCCTACCCATTAGAAAGCCTGTGCTCACAAGCCACGACATGTTTCTGTGGTTATTCTACGTGGCATCCATCGTAAACATGGGAGAAAGGTAAATGCAAACAATTTAAACCTCACACAAAAAGGAAGATACAGGGGCCAGAACATCGTTGAAACAACTATACCTTGTTCCATTCACTTGTGATCCGTAATAGAATGCAATACTCATTTACTGTCTTCAAAGGTGCGTTATAATATTCCCCATAGTACAGCCTGTCTCCAATGGATATCTCCAATGTGTCATCTGGAACATCACTGGCCAGTATTTCTGCAGCCACATATCCATCAGCAGGAGACGCGTTGCCAAAGAATGAAGTGATGCCTTCAGAATCACAAGAAAACGTGCTTTGCAAGGACAGGGGGAGGACCAACACCTGATATGAACTGGGAGAGGGGGGAAAAAGCAGAGAAATTGGCAGGGGCCTTGTGAAGAAGGGAGGTCTTGCTCACCATCAGGCTCCTGGCCAGACGTAAACGTTGTCAGGCTGCTTGTTTGGAAGACTGTGTGTTCGAGCTTACTGAACTCACACTGTGCGTGCGGTAAGCGCCTTAAAGACAACGGATCAGATGGATCAGAGGAGAAAAACCCGCTGGCTACATGGGACTTAGCGCATGCCAGTTCTAACTGCCGTGGGCCTCCGCATCTACCTACAGCCAGATGACAAGCCACGTCCCAGCCTCACAGGGAGGCCAAGCAGGGTCTCTCTAGCTGGGAGAGACTAGAGAGGGTATCACTGCCTTGTGTCTGTCACACGGTCGATCCGATCGGCAGTGTGTCACATGGGCCAGCAGAGCCTGGCACTGGGGAGGGTTTAAAAGTCACATGAAGGCTGGTGCCCAAGAGTGAAAGTGCTCAGTCTGAAGAGCGGCTCCAGGCAGTCATGTGGTGACTTAAACAGGACTCATATGATTTACGTTCCCCGCAGTTCAGAGGCTGACACGGAAGGTCACGCCAAACCAGTGAGCAGCCAGGAGTAAAAAGTCACCGGGAGTTAATCTGGACTGACATGGCCCCGAAAAGGTAAAGTAGCGTATGGATCTGGTGAAAATGTCCCTTAAACAGGGGCAGAGAAACACACGTTTTTCCACCAAAGCGAAGCGGCCAGTCTGAAGCAGCGAGGAATGAGACGCGTCTGGTCAAGCCATGCCTCCCTTTCTATTCCTGCCGGCTCAGCATTTACTTCTGGTATCTTAAATGTGTGAACATGTCCGTCCTCTCTCTGTTGAACTTGATAACAGGGCCGGGGGTGGGGTTACAGGACTGCCTCTTAGATCTGCAGGTCCTTTCACATCTCTTCCTTTATTAAAGTATTTATTTTTATTTTACGTGCCTTGGTGTATTGTCTGCATGTATGTCGGATCCCCTGGAGCTGGAGTCATAGACATTTTTAAGCTCCTACGTGGGTGCTGGGAATTGAACCCAGGTCCTCTGGAAGAGCAGCCAGTGTTCTTAATTATGAAGCCCCCTTTTCACATTTCTTTAGTTATGATCAACTCCCATAAATGCCGGTTGAGTTGAATTTTCAATAGAGAAAAAAAAAATGCCTGGACCAATTCCAAATGTGATTAGGGTGATTTCCAAACCTCATTAGGCCACATAATTCTATTTTACCACCAATTTTGGGCTTCCTGCTCCACATTGTTAATGCCCCATTTCCTGCTCCCTAAAAGCACATGAATCACTTGGTTAAGGAGAGGGGAGCCCTCCCCACAGTAGCTGTTGTATTTAGAAAGTCTCCAGCCACCTGTTATGTCCCCAACCATGTTAGGTGAGGGCCCTGATTTCCACAGAGCCTGGGCTCACTTTCAGAAAAGGACTCTAAACAAAAGGGATTAAGTAAAACCTGCAGGGTAACAAATAGCATCAAAAAAGCTGCCTTTGGGGAACCCCTGTGACAGCTTTTCTGGGGACTTGAAGGTACAATGGCCATGGGCAAGAAGTCCCACACCAACTCACCCTTCCAAGTAATCAAGTTCAAGGCTCGCCTGCACCCTTTTGATTCTGTACACTGACCTGTATCGGTACCGGTCACGGGACAGGAAGCATTTAGCCTGTTAAATATAGAAATTCCTAGGTCCCCACCCCAAACCTGTGGGATCAAAGTCTCCAGGACTTGAGTCAGAATGTTAGCTGCTGATAATGCCAGCTGATGCCTGTTAGCTGGTAAGGGTAAGAGACATTAGCCTTCGGGGAGCCCAGGGACAGGCCTGACCATCTGCCTAAGCCCTGTGTGCTCCAGGCCAGGGTTCACACACAGAGCAGACTCTGGCCTGGCAAAGCTGCTACTTCTAGCTCAAGCCACACAGCCAGGCTGGAGACGGGCACAGCTCACCTCCTGGTAAATAACCCTGGTGACATGAAGGAGGCAGTTGCAGTGGGTTGGAACCTGTCCACGGGGCCAGTCGGCAAGGACTTCTCCCCACTTCCACTGCCCTCCCCGCATGACTCACAGGTCGCCACTTCCTGTTTTGGAACCATCCACGATACACTGCCACCCGGCGTAGGCTATCACTTTGTTTCTCTTTTGTGCCGTAATTATGCAATGGTTTGGCTTAGGTTTCACATCTGCTCTTGTAAACTCGTTCAGGCCATGATGCCAGGCTTCTGCCCCCTTACAGCAACAGGATTGCAGAACTTTCAAGAAACAGCTGCGGAGGCCCCTAAGTCTGTCCCGAAGACTTGAGCTTAGCCCAGTCTGAAAGCAGGGCAGCCTGTTCTACAGCAGATGGATATTCACACTATCTCCAGACTTGCCTTTCATTCTTTTAGAATATCTCGAATTTATTTTTATCTTGATTGCACTAAAGGGGCCATTACTCTGGAGGGACATGAAGGTCAGGCCGTGCACACCTCAATTCCTTGACTCCCTAGTGCCTCGGCTCCCACCTGCAGGCCAATGCTAACCTTCCTGTCTGAGAAGGGGGACTGTCTGAACTTCCCTAACTCTCCACGACCTTTTTAAACAGAATGCAAAACTGAGTGCAATGTAGTCCTCCAACAGAGGTAAATAAATCCCCTCTTAACGCCATTTGGAATCCCAGCTGGTCACTCACTACATAGTGTTGTGCCTATATAATTCAATATGTGAACAGATAAAAAGTTCTCCCAATGACCTTTTCTGAAGCCACTACTACAAACACACCCCAATTTCAGCCTGACATAAGAAGGAGACACTGTCTCTGGGAAAGGAGACAACCCTTGTGACCCTCCATCGTTAAAGGTTGTGCCGTGGGAAGTGGATGCAAGGGGCCGTGTGGCCCAAATGCTTGCCTCTGGTCCCTGATAGGTCTTGCTTTTCATTGGGAAGGGAGTTCCTGAGATGACAAGCCTACTATGTGCACAAGGAAACAAAGCAAGAGGCCCCATTGTATTGATCCAGCTACCCAAGTTCAGCCACCCACAGGGAAGCCATCCTGCTCACACAGTGGGACCACTGTGTGGAGAAAGACAGGTACTCACCTGATAGGTCCATTTATCTCCTTGGCTTTCCGAAGCCTGAAGCTTGGTAGAAGCCTTCCACGCACAGTGAAAAAGTCTACTTCTGGAAGGGGGGGCTCTGGAAACATTAAGAAGGAGAAAACATGGGGGATGGGGCGGGTGGTCAGATCAAGTAAAAAGCACAAAGGAAGTGGTCCTCCAGGATGCCATGAAAGTTTTTAACCTAGAAACTGGAATCTATGTCTATGTCTATGTCTGTGTCTGTCTATGTCTGTCTGTCTGTCTGTCTATCTATCTGTCTATCTATCTATCTATCTAAATGTTGCAATGTATGAATTCACTTGAAACGTTTAAATTAGTCAAATTCACAGAGCCGAGGGGTGTGGCAAGGAACTGAGTTCATTGCTTAAAGCTCAAAGGTTGTGTGTGAAGTGATAAACCGTTTAGGAAACTGGTGGTACTTGTGAGACATGGTGACTGTCCCAACACTAACACAGCATCTATTTAAAAATGGTTACTGTTGTTACATTTTAGGCTATATGTTTTTTCATAATAGAAAGAAGCAATGACCACGGTTTAACACCCACAGGGTGTTGGTGTTTGCTACATCAACCACGGGTTTGGATGTTTGCTAGACAAAATCTTATTTGGTAGGTGCCGTGGTTTCGAGATGGCTTAAGGGTGTCTCCCCAAAACTTCAGGCATTGGAAGCTTTGCTCCCAAAGTGATGATATAAGAGGAGCCTTTTAGATGCAGAGTCTGGTGGAAGGCCTAATTGGTCACTGAGGGTGATGCTTCTGGGAAGGACTGATGCCGGTTTCAAGGAGTGAGTTGGCTCCCAAAAGAGTTGTCATAAAAGGAACAAAACTGGACCCACCCTGCTTGTGCTTACTGCTAAGGCACATGGACACTTCCTTAAACAATCCATTATGAAGTCATCCTCCAAGGAGCCCTCACCTGGGGCCAAACTCACGGAGCAGCCCCACCTTGAACTTTTAGCATCCTAAAGTGTGAGCTAAAGAAATCCCTTTCTATTTCCAGCTTTGCACATTTTATTACAACAAAAAGAAGACTCTCACAGCACAGAAGACCAGCATGTCAGAAGTCTAGATCCCTCGTAGACACAGTGTTTTTTGTGTTGCCCCCCTCCCTGCTTCCCAGGCCTTGGTAACCAGATCCCCCAGTTGTTCACTGAGAGAAAAATACTCTGACAAGCTGACCCCAGCGCTATACAGCATTGGTGGTCACATCCTGATGTCTGTGCTCCAGCTGCCAGTCTGCCCGTGGGCAGCAAGGACAGACTGGGCACTGGTTTTCATGATAGATGTATCATTCTCTGTCTCACCTTAGCGGATCTCCCTAGCAAAGCTACTGGGTGGGCAACATGTATGGACACATTCATTTTCTCCCTCTCTCACGTTCCTACCTCTTCAAAAGACTGTGAGAAGAGTTCCCGCATGCCTGTCTGCCCACAGGATTCACGAGAAGGACTGTGTTTGGCCGTTGGCCTCCTGTGGTCCCATCTTTTTCCTCCCTATCTTTTCAAGGTGTCATTCTGTTGTGGTTTGCCCTGGAGTTATCTGTATTTTGTTGCTAATTCTGCTGCCCCAAGGACAGCTGCCTAGTCATGTACCCAGGAATCAGGTGACTTCACCAGAACCTTCTCCCCATTGAATTTGTAAAATACAGATGAGGGGCAGGTACAGGATAGAAGGAGGCCTGTCATTGGAGGAGAAGGAAGGATGGGCGGGAGAGAAGTTTGAAGGAAGAGGAGACTGGAAAGGAAGGAGGAAACAGAAGGGAGAGGGCAAGAAGCCATGGCAGGTGATGTTAAGATCCCACTCTGTGTATTTACAGGTTGTTACAAATGTTCTTAAGGGATGGATGGTACCAGGCTTTGTATGTTTAAGTGGGCAATTATATCTTATCAATTGAGTCAAAGATTATTGTGTTGTGTGTTCTTTTATGTGACGGTTTGAGTGTAGGAACGTGTGCGGCGGCAGGAGACACTGGGCCACCTCAGAGTTGGGATGTGTTTCTGCCAAGATATCTAGCAGATATCTTGAGGCACTGTGGTGTGGACCTAGCGGGATAAAGGACACCAATTTTTTTTTTTTTTTACAACATCCTTCTGAACACAGGACAGATGCTTTCAGGCCACTTGCACCCTGCACTCACTAGGCAGCCGGAATCAAGGCAGGTCTAGAACCACGCCCACAACTGCCATCCATATTCAACATCAAAGCCTAAGGTGGGCGAGTCCACAAAGCTCTATTTCATCTCAGCTCAAGTTGGTTTCACCAGCAACAAAACCGGTAATGAGATCTCTAGCTTACTTTTTTCTTTGTCAAGACAGGGTTTCTCTGTGTGGCCCAGGCTGTCCTGGAACTCACTCTGTAGATCAGGCTGGCCTTGAACTCATAGAGAACCACCGGCCTCTGCCTCCTGAGTGCTGGGATTAAAGGCGTGTGCCATCACTGCCCAGCCTCTCTCTCTCTCTCACTCTTACGTGGTCCCCATTGACTAATACCCTTGACATCTACACTTTTGACAAGTTATAGGTGAGGAAGCCAAGGGTGTAAGTTCTTTGACCAGGAATGCACACCCTGTGGCAGATGCAATGCCTTCTCTGCTATTCACATTTCGAATTTACTCTGGGGTCTCCTAAATGCCAGCTCCACCAAATCTTCCACTGGGTTTTTATACCTCCTTTCAATAAATTAATAACATCCATTTTTACTACACCAAGTGAAGGTTTTACGACATGCCAACTCCAGGAAAGTAATCTCTTTCACCACTCTGTTGTAGTATTACAGGTTTCCCCAGGGTGGCTCACACTCAGGAAGACAAAGTTAAGGTGCAGAAGTAACCAACATAGTGGGGAAGGCCAAGGGCTCTGGCTTCTATGACTTTTGTCTCTAGCTGCACATCTATAAAATGGGAATAAGAACAAAAGCCTACCTTGATCCTTAATCAGCACACTGAAAAATGCAGTAGCTGAAATGTTTGGTGTGTCTTTGAGGCCCCACGACTGCTTACGCTCCTCCACATGGTCAGCTAATCAATAGCTTGAAGACCATCCCCCAGAGTGACGCCAATGCTCATTTAAGGATGACTGTCAGCTAAGGGGCACGGCTAACTCGATGGGATTTGGTGCAGAAAGAAAGATGTGTGTCACGGATGACACTGACTAATCCACAAGACACTTCAGTGATCCACTGTGGTCAAGTTGGGAGGATTCAGGTAAAAGGTTCTGAGAATCCCTCTCTCCAGCCCTCCCTCTCTCCAGCCCTCCCTCTCTCCAGCCCTCCCTCTCTCCAGCCCTCCCTCTCTCCAGCCCTCCCTCTCTCCAGCCCTCCCTCTCTCCAGCCCTCCCTCTCTCCAGCCCTCCCTCTCTCCAGCCCTCCCTCTCTTCAGCCCTCCCTCTCTCCAGCCCTCCAAAAGGCTGAAATACTAATTCTACTGAGTTATCACACCAGTTTAAAGGTGTAAAATACCCTCCTCGTGTTGTGTTTAAAAATAAGGTTTGAGGGTTTTTTTTGTTTGGTTTTTGTGTTTGAGACAGTTTCTCTGTGTCAGCACTGTCTGTTCTGGACTTGCTTTGTAGGTGGTCTCAAACTCACAGAAGTGTGACTGCCTCTGCCTTCTGAGTGCTGAGATCTTCATCTTCATGGTGGTGTGCACCACCATGCCAGCACTAATAGTAAGTAAATTTAAGAAGCCGATTTCTCCATAGCAGCCCCTCCCTGTCCCATACAGTTCCTGGGGGGCTGTAACTCATGAGTCTTCACTCACTATCTGGCCTAGGTCCTGGAGACATGATCACCACACTTGGAATTGACCAAAAGGAGTGGCCCACTTAACTCTGAGAGGTGACAGCACCCCATTCTTATTCTGGGATCACAGCTCTAAGTACCACAGAAGCCAGGAATGGTCATCTTTCCAGGTCTGGGTGAAAGACCTCAGGCAGAACAGCTGGGCTAGAACAACAGGACACTGGTAGTGCACTTGTAGCCGGAACTTACTGTGCTTCGAGCGAGATCCCTTCCCGGACTTCCACCTGCAATCCAGCACATTCCGCAGGCTTAGGCTTTGAGTTGGTTCCTGTCATGTACACCCCAAACGGCCTTGACTAGTTTTAGAAGGCGTCCAGCCACCCCCATCTTCTGCTGAAGGGCAGAACATGCAGCTGTATGTGCATGTGAGGGAGTTCTGGCGCCAGGCCAGACGCCATTCGTAGGCATCTGTGTGAGAGCTCCTGCCAGTCTAGGCACTGCCCCAAACTCTGGGCTAACAAGATGCATTCTGGCCGTGGAGAGATGGATATTCGGAGGGAAGGGGCAGGCATAGGTCAGATCTGAGGTTCAAGAAAGAGTTAGAGACCTTAGAAGAACATCAGAGCCAGAGAGAGGGTAAACTGGAAAAGAGCAAAAAGTCAGCAGTCCAGGTATGAAATGCTTGTGGTCTGAGGAAACCAATGCAAGAGAAACCAGAGAGGTAGGACATAGAAGACAGAGAACAGAGGAGCATGGGCTACAGTAAAGCTATCCCATGATGCCCTTCACTAGAGCCTGGAGAAAGTCTAGAAGCACCTCACATCTAGGGAATCTGCTGAAACTGAAGTATGTGTGGACGTGTCTCAAAGGAAGCTAGAAATTCCCATTAAATCTAGAAGTGCTTCTGAAGTCACCAGACACAGTGACACGGGTCATACTTCTCACTGCCAAGAGCCCCAGGCAGGGGACTCACGGGGAACAGCCCCTGCTTACAGGTAAGGCTTCCTAAAATGCCTTTCTTTCTTTTGAAGGGACTCCAGACAGCCATTTCACAACACCTCTGAGAAAGATGTCTGCAGAAGTGATAGAGGAAAAGAAAGTAGCCGGAGCCAGAGCAGCGAGCCCCCTTGTCTGAGAACTCCGCCCTCAGGCCTGAGCGCCACCACCAGGCTGCTGGCACTCTGTAGTAACAGTAACCATCTTTTGCCTCATATATCCTGCGATCCAGCCTAATGCGAGGGACCGATCTCATTTACTGCTCACTCTCTTCTCGGTTACTCCTCTGTTCTCCTCCAAGATAAATAATCCTAGCTGAGCTCATCCCCAGACTAACCGTCCAATCCGTCTAGGTCTGGGGGAACAACAGGAAGGCTATGCCTGTTGTGTCTTGAGCCACACAGTGTGGGCTGCACCGAAGGTGCCACTGTCATCTGGCAGTCAATCTGCACACGCTTTCCAGGTGGCTTCCTGCCTTGTTCGTGTGAGGCCTTCCCCCACTCGATCGGTTCCACACTCTACACGTCCCTGAAATGTAAGAAATGTGGCCATCCGCACGCTGATCCTCAGCCACATTTCGATGTGAAGTAACCCTGGCTTCCTGTTCTGTCATCACAGGGCTGTTCCTCGGCTCCCAGGTTGCTATCCTGGGCAAATCTGCCTCCTTCCCGTGCTCCTTCTTACTGATCTAAAAGCAAAGCCTAACAGTCCTATCAGGGTAGAAAATGCAGTCCTCTCCCCTGAGCACGCACGACGGGAGCTTCCCATGCCATTTAGAGGTTCCAGTGACTTCAATCCTCCGCTAGAAGCAAACCACTAAAGAGTATCAGGGGTTAGCATATGGAGGGAAAAAAAAAAAAAACGCCTTGAAGAATACAGAGAAAAGCAACAGCAAAACTCACAGACAGGAACTGCAGAGAGTGGTGACAGAAGAGCGTGCAGCCCGGGAAGAGGACAGCCCAACCAGCAGAGTCCATGACAGACACTGTTTCAGAAGGAAATGGAGGGGTGGACTAAGGAGAAGAACGTTCCCATGCAGATTCGGCCTCATGGCATAAGTCAGAACCGTCTAAGTGAGCCCAGATTATTACAAAGATAAGAAAGTTCTAGAGAACAGGAGTTAACCCAGGCTCCAGAGACGGGGAGCCTTTCCCTGGTATTAGAGAGCTGGTTACGTGACACTGTCGAGTGTCTAAGTGTTTGGTCACAGGGTCTGAGTTTGGGTCCCTGACACCATGTGAAAGCCACCACAGTGTATCTATAACCTCAGGGCTGGGGATGAGACAGGGAGGGCCCCAAAACTCCTCGGCTATCCCGTCTAGTCAAATGCTGTGCTCAAGGGTCTGCCTGTAAACAAACAAACGAACAAACAAACAAAGAAGTAATGTGCAATAAAGACACACACTGACCTCTTGCCTCTCTGCTCACCATGCTTACTGACATAAGTGTGCACGCGCACACACACACACACACACACACACACACTCATCCATTCATATATACCATACATGCCCAAAATCTAAATGTCAAAATAATGAAAATAAAAATTAAAGAATAAATTATTGCTGTGGGCAATGTGTAATACGCGTCCAAAGATTAATACTGCTGAAACAAGCAAAATGCTAAATCAGCAAAAGGAGATGCTATAAGTGCGAATGTATTGAAAGTTTTCCACCCAGACCTTATGATAGTAAGTTTTATTATTTTTTTTAAAGAGATATGCTCATAGAAAGTCATAGGAACAAAGAAATGAGAATGACCACCATAAGCCACCAGTCACGTCAGGCAAGCCTTCCCGTCCACACAGCTGTGAGGCTCGGCCACAGGAGCCCCCGCTCAGCATTTGTCATGAATAGTTCTGAATTCAAGTGTCCAGTCAGCATGGTCCTTCTATCACATCCATCACAGTTCTGGTTTTTAGGTTTCTGATCTAAGGACATTTCTGATCTATGCACATTTTATAAAGTTAAAATTTATGCCAGGTAACCCAGGCAGCCAGCCCATGTCCTTCCACAGTGGGTCATCTGACCTCAGTGAACAGAACTAATGAGAACTGAATGGTGTTCGTGAGTAAAGCAGAGAGATGCTGGCATCTACTGAGCCATTTAAGCAGGAATGGGAGGCTAGAAGGTAGACTGATGTTTCTGGACAAACATGCTAGCTCGTGGCCTGATCCAAGGCTGTGTCTCCAGGAACCAAAGAACTTATATTACCAAAGACTTTGAAAGGAAAACAGGCTAGGGGTCAATCCTTATCCAAACCCTCTGATGCAACGCCAGCCCCCCCAAGACACCAGAGGGACTTTCCAAGATCACTCAGGTGCCCTGTAACCAGCTAGGGAGAATGGGCTCCTCACTGAGGACACAAGGGTACAGAACCCTTAAATAGTTGGTAGTCACCAGAATGGAACAGAAGTCTGGAGGAGAAAAATGCGGGAACACTGGTCCTTCACGATGCTCCCCAGAGCCACTCAGTGACAGTGAAGAGGTATGAGAGGTATGAGAGGCAGGGTCAGGGAGAACAGGGGTCCTGCCTGCCTTCCTAAGAAGGCAACTAGAGATGGGAACTTTCCCATGCCAACTGCTGGCATTGGTATTGAAGTCATATACAGACATTATTTCCATCCTTTTTCCCTTTTCTCCTCTAGCATTCTTGGTTCCACAAGAAACAACCGACTTCAAACAATAGCCACGGCCTGTGCAACAACGGTGAACTTCAGGTTCACAAGCA
Source organism: Rattus norvegicus (assembly GCF_021556685.1). Taxonomy (NCBI): domain Eukaryota; kingdom Metazoa; phylum Chordata; class Mammalia; order Rodentia; family Muridae; genus Rattus; species Rattus norvegicus. The sequence goes on from NC_141538.1 coordinate 79,387,846, forward strand.
CAATTATTTCTGTTCACCACCCCCAACCCAGCATCCACTCCTACCCCAGCATCCACCCCCACCCCAGCATCCACCCCCACCCCAGCATCCACCCCCACCCCTTTAGTTTTCTCTGGTTTCCTGTGTTGTCCCTATGAAAAGAAAATTTGTTTATAAGCTTTTCGACTCAACTAGAAAACAGTCCAGTCGATATGAGGACTCTCCTTCTGCCTCTTTGGGGTCTACATCAATGACAGCGAGTGCTTAATTGTTCTCCTTCCTGCCCTAAGGAGGAACATGAATGAGCCCATTCTAAAGAACTTAGTTCGGGGCTGGAGAGATGGCTCAGCGGTTAAGAGTACTGACTGCTCTTCCAGATGTCCTGAGTTCAATTCCCAGCAACCACATGGTGGCTCAACCATCTGTAATGGGATGCTCTCTTCTGAAGTGTCTGAAGAGAACTACAGTGTACTAACATATAAGTAAAATAAACAAATCTTAAAAAAAAAAGAACTTAGTTCAATGGCCACCTTAGGCTGCACATGAGTCACAAGCCTGAGACTCATCCCAGCCTGCAGCCAGCACCCTCTCCGACTTTCTAAAACACTTGCCTCTGCCCCTCTCCATTCCTCTGCCTCTCCTCTGAGGTCAGCAATATATTTAAAGTTCCTGTTTTCATCCAGTTCCCATCAGTAAGATTTAATTTAACAGGAGGCTCACAGAAGGGAAATTCCACCCACTTTTCTTCTGGGAAAGCATCCGCTGGGTTTTTCAGACCCAATCCTTAACCAAACATTTCTGGTAACATTCGAAAGTTCCTCTTTTTGCTGAAACGATGCCACTAACATCTGGGGTATCCTCATATCAACACGCCAGATTTTCTTTTCTCTTATTTTTATGGGATGAAAGGTTTTTTGCCTCTCTCGACTCTTTAATAAAGTCTCACCAATTTGAATTTTCATGCTTTTTTTTTTAATAAAAATAAAAACCTGCCAAGTCTCTAAGCATAAGTTCTCAATCTACACGTTGTAACCCCTTTGGGGGTCACTACCAGATATCCTGTATTACAATCCATAACAGTAGCAAAATTACAGTTATAAAGTATCAATGAAATGGTTTTATGGTTGGAGGTCCCCACAATGTGAGGAACTGTGTTAAAGGGTCGCAGCCTTAGGAAGATTGAGAACTGCGGCTCTAAAGCAAGTTCTGAATATCTCAATGCACTAAATTGCCTTCACTGTCCCAGTGAACAGCTCAACAGCGTCCCCTGGTGGCCATGAGTGCAGATACAGGACACTTGAGTAGCTTCAAAACAAAGTGAATAAAGATAAAATACCAAAAAAAAAAAAAGATAAAATACCTATTATACGTTGTCCTCTGACTTATCCATACATCCAATAGCTAACCCCCTCCTGCTCTACACACATAAAATAAAGGTAATAAATGTAATAAACATGTTTTTAAAGCAGTAAAACCTACTCAAGTATGGCAAGAACCAAAGACTAGAAGAGTGGACAGTTACTCTGCTTTGTAAGCATTGGATTGGACAGCACTTGTCTCTGGCACAAACTCGGAATTTCTCTTAATACAAAAACCTATCTCTTCAACATCAATTACTCCCTGGCTATTATTAAGAAACGTGGACTTATTGTGCTAAGTGTCATTAGTGTTTATGGTGGGATTCAATATAGAAACAGACAAAGGAGGGGAAATGCTTTCAAAGAGTTCTTATTTTACAAAGGGAGAAAGATAAACAATTTTTAAAATCCAAGTTATATGAAGAAATTCAAGGAGGGTGAATGATAGAGAGGGATGGGGTGGGAGCTGGAAGGGTGGCTCAGCAGTTAACAGCACTGGCTGGACTTCCAGGGGTCCTGAGTTCAATTCCCAGCAGCCACATGGTGGCTCACAACCATCTGTAACTAGAGTGTCATGGGATCTGATGCCCTCTTCTCGGGTGCAGATGAATGTGCAGATAAAACACCCATGTACATAAGTAAATAAATCTTTAAGAGAAAGTAATAGGGTAGAGAGTGAGGGGGTGCTTATAAAAGAACCTCTAAGGGCATTATGGTTTAAACATGTTCCCCAGATAGCACATGCCAGAAGCTATTCCAAATCCCTACATCATGGGTATTTGAGACGCAGGACCTTTGGGAGGTGACAGAGTCATGAAGACCTCGTCCTTATAATGGGTTAAACCATTCATGGGTTATCAGGGGAGCTGGTCTGAACAAAACCCAGCTGTCTGGTTGCACTTGCTCTGCCTACCATGTGACACCCTCTGTCAGGTCATGGCAGAGCAGGAAGATGCTAACACAATGCTGTCCCCCAGTCCTCAGGCTTCCCAACATCCAAAAGCTATTCTTTGTAAATCTGCAGTCGGTTGTAGCAACAGGGAGCCAAGTGAGACAAGGTGTGACAGTCACACTCCCAAACGTTCATAAAAAACCATAGACGGAGGTTGTCCCAGAAAGAGGTAACAGCAAATGGAAAAGCCTGCAGTGGGAAGAAGTCTGACCCATTTAAGAAAGGGCAAGAAGGCCAGGGAGAGACAGCTGGTACCTGGTGAGAAAGAAGACGAGGAGAAGGTGGGTTAAGGAAGGTGGCCCAGGGTTGGATCACATGCTCTATGGTGTGAATTTGGATTCTCAGTTAGCTTTTGAACTCACTGGAGACCTTTGAGGGAGCACTGTCATGTTCATACTCTTTAGAAGACACCACAGCTGCTGGGTGATCCTTCAATGGCATGGTGAAAACTAAGTTGAGGTGGACAGTGACAGCCAGGATTGAAGGCAGCAAACAGCCCTGAGAGCCAGGCATGGTGGTGTGTACCTCTAACCCTAACACTCGGGAGGCTGAGGCAGGAGGCTTCATGTGAATGAAGTCAACCTGGGCTACAGCCCAAGGGTATAGAGTGAAACTTTGTCATGAAACAAACAAACCAGAAAGCTACTGCAGGAGACCAAGCAAGCAGTTCCTGCTAGGATCCAAGCAGTTCCTGCTAGGATCCAAGCAGTTCCTGCTAGGATCGGGTCTGCAGAGTTGAAGATGAAGGCAGGAGTAAGTGATTGAAATCACAGTTTGTTAAATGATTAGAAATTTAGGACTCACATAGAGGCAATTAAGACTCTTGGCTCAACCAGCTAATTATGAGAATTCCAGGAACTGAGTTATGAAAACGGACATAATTTTCATAGATTTGGAAGTAAGAAAAGAGGCATGAAATTGGGAATTCTGTCTAATTCGTCTAGCATGCTCAATGGCATATGTTTAGAAGGCGGGTGGATAAGTTTGAATCCAAAGAGGCTGGGCTTAAAGGTACAGATTTGGGGACTGTCAGTATTAAGCAGGTTATAGTCATGAGTGTCATAAATACCACCTAGACAGAAAGATAGTGCAAAGGAAGGGAAGCCAAGGAGGGAGCCATAGAAACAGTTGAGCCAACCAAAAAACACCAGGAAGGCCAGCCAGGAAGACAGAAGGAGCCACCTTGAAAAGGGAAGAGTTTGCAGAAGGATGTCGAGGGCTGCAGAGACAGTATATAACAGTAAGACAGACGGAACGCTTAATAGAGAATGAGAGGGTGTGAAGCCTACAGGGCAGTCATGTCTTTTGGGGAGTTTCTATATAACAGAAGGCTGAAGAAGGCAAGGCAGCTGGAGGGGGACATGGGCCACTGTTAAACGAGATATGGCAATGGGCTCTGTGTGCTGGCACTGATTCTGCATTGGGTAGAAGCTGCTAAGAAGGGCTGGGATCCGGCACACACTTGAGAGGATGGCAGCTTCAGACAGGGGCAGGGACACAGGGAAGGGAATAATGGAGAGAAGGAAGGTAGATGTGGAAGCAACATTCCACCTCGCCATTTCCCAAGGAGACAAGGAGCAAGAAGGCAGGGGTGGGCTGGAGATCAGGGATTAGACTTAAAGGCCTATGTGTATGTATGCACACACTTGTGTGCAAACCAAAGGACAAATGGGGATCCGTTCTGAACTTCTACCACATGGGCTCCAGGGATAAAATTCAGTCACAGGCTTAAGTACAAGCACCTCACAGCACAGCCACCTTATTCTTAAAAGACAAAGCTTTTCACTGAACCTGGAGTTCACCGAGTCAGTGAGCCGTCTGACCAGCAAGCCTTGAAGTCTGCCTGTCTCTAACCCCAACACTAAGTTACATGCCTTTTTACGTGAGTGCCAGGTATCAGACCACAGGTCTCCGACGCCTGCTTGTACAGAAAGCAATTTGCCCACTGAGCCATTTCACTACCCGTAGAACGCTAGTTTAATGTGTTACTAGAGAACAGTAATGAGAAAACTTTTCTTAGGTATGAAATGCTCTAGACTTGTTTGTCATTACTGTTGCTTGTTGTTGCTGCTGCCGCTGTTCTTGTTTGATTTTTTTTTTTTCTGAGGATTTGGCCGAGGCTGACCTCAAACTTGCTATGAACTCCTCCTGATCTTGTCTCTACCTTACAAAGGCTATGATTACAGGCATGAAACACCACGCCTGACTGGAACATTTTAAATGTTTCCAACACCCAGAAGGGACTTAACTCACAGGTTTAAACGGTTTAAATTCAATCGACATTTTGTTTCAGAGAAGGAAACACTGCTGGACAGCTGCCAGCCTCTCTGGGGCTCTCTCCAATTCCACAGGCTTCCTCCCTTCTCTCCTCAGCTTCATTTGCTATGACAGAAAGCAACAGTCTTCTTTATCTGGGCCTATCAACAGCTCTGTGGCAATGCTATTAACTCAAATGCTGTTACTCAGGATTGACCTGTTATCAGGGTTGTCAGGTAGATGACCACAGGAAGTGCTGAGGACAAAGCCTGAAAGCTAACATTGTAGCTGGTGCCTCCGTGGGGGTCCAGGCATATCTCCGGGTCCTGGCTGTTGCTGGCGTTTAAGACCATTTCCTGAACGAATGCCTTCTGATACTACCTCTGGCCCCAAACGTGGAACTGAAAGATGAAATGCTTACAGGAATTTCAGTGAGTGAAACACTCACTGGCGTGAAACATTCCGAATGCCTTGAGACCTGCGCTTTTTCTAGGAGTTCTCTTCCCCCATCCCTCCCCCACCCCATAAAGTTGTTTTCAAGAAATAAATGCAATAAGCTAATAGTAAAATTTCAACAATGTACATGTTTGCACAAATGGTGATGACAATATCACAAGAATAATACAGGGGTTGGGGATTTGGCTCAGTGGTAGAGTGCTTGCCTAGCAAGCGCAAGGCCCTGGGTTCGGTCCCCAGCTCCGAAAAAAAAAAGAATAGAAAAAAAAAGAATAATACATATATTTTAGAATAAAATACACGAATACACGAAACTTATCATTACATAACTGTAATCTCAACCCCCGGGCATCTTGATTTTTTTTAAATTTTTATATTTTATTTATGTGTATGGGGAGTGGGTATGGGCCCCTGTGTGCAGATGTCCACAGAGGCCAAAAGAGGGCATTGAATCCCAAATAGAGAAGATTACAGGCCGGTGTGAGCGGGTGAGGGGTGTGGGGACTGGGAACCAAACTCTGGTCCTAGGCAAGAGGGACAGACACTCTTAAGCTCTGAGCCATCCCCTCTGGGCCTGAGTGTTTTATGCCATGCTGGCCACATAGAAAGTCCAAGGCCAGCCGAGAACGCAGAGTGAAACCGTCTCAGATGAAAGATAAAATGGAAGGACAAATCTCAGAAGCCCCTACGTAGCAGCTTGTTCTTTTTTGTCCTTGCGTTTACAGTGTGGAAGCCAAGGGGCAAAACCACAGGAGCAAGGAAGATTCTCCTGGAGAGAAAACTAGGGATCGGAATGAAGCACCACCTGACTAGGGTGCTCCATTTTGTAACATCCAGACACTGAAGCAGAAGCCCCTCTCTTCCCACAGTTACCCTTCCTTCGGTGGCCATGGATCTTCATAGATTCCCTGTGACTGTCACACACACAAGACCTGGTCTCTGCAGAGTCACCGGTGCGACCAGCGGTCACTGTGACCAAAGGTCAATGGACCGGAGACTCTGATGGAGAATTGACTGCACCAAGACACACAGCTCTAGAAACATCCACGCTTTCTTACCACTCCCGAGGAGTCTGTCCTCAGGCAGGGAGTGGAAGTGGCTGCCTCTGTACTTCTTAGGCGGTCATCATGATACATCTCGGCCGATGGCAGCTACAAATGTATTTTTCAGTCCTGTATTTTTTTTTTAGATTTATTTTATTTTATATGTACGAGTGTCTTGCCTGTGTATGTATGTGTACATGGCTGGTACCCACAGAGGTCAGAAAAAGGCATCAAATTCCCTGGAAATGGAGTTACAGATGGTGGGGAGCTGCCGTGGGCGTGCTAGGAATTGAACCTGGGGCCTCTGAAGGAGCGGCTGAGCCATGTCTTAACAGCTGAACCTTCTCTCCAGCCCCTAGATACTTTAAACCTTCCATATCTGCAAGTGAGGTGAATTTTAGAAACTAAATACATCTCTGCTGCACCGACCGACTTCAGGCTGCTCTGTCTGAGGCAGATGTCATTACACACGGACAGATAGTGATGGGCTGTTTTGCTGCAGAGGGGAAAGAAAGAAAGAACTGAATTTACCCTGTATGGGGGGGAAAACACTCACAAAAATCACTGACTCTTCATTGGAATATTTTCCTAGGAAGAGCATTTACATAGGATGAATTCAGCAGCATTCTGATTCAGAAGTCAGCCGCAGCAGTTTTCAAGGAACACCGTGTTTCCGTTCGAGTAAATGGGTCCTGATGAGGATTTAAGAACCAGAGGTGCCCAGCCAGCAGCACCCTCTTAAAATGGTTAGGCCAGACGCGGACAACCACCTTGGTTCACTAGGTTTACTTGGTTTAACTTGGTTAAGTTAGAACTCATGGCCCTGGGCTTTAAAGATCATTTGGACAAAATAAGTATCAGTTTGAAATTCTGAGCGGAAGGAAGAATCACTTTGAGGAAGTGAAAACGGCCATTGCAAGTGGCCTGGCCTTTTGTGATAAAACCGGGCTTCCTTTGATTTGCATTTCCATCTCGGGTTCTCAAAATATGGTCAGGTAATCATGGTAATCCAGGTCGTGGTAATCCATCCAAAGGCAAGTGCACAACCACATAGGATTTGTCCCCGAGGCACCTGACCACTTCCTGCAATCCCTGATACCAGAGGTGGCTTCAGGGATGCCTGTCCCCAGACCGGAAATAACATAGCTGGGATGCTAGGCAGTCTCAGTGGGACGCTGCAGTGACAAAGATTAAAAGACGCCGGAAAGAAAGCCCCACAGGAAGCTATGCTGAGCAACCCCGCCTGACAGGTCTCTGTGAGTGGAGCTGAGTTGGTAGAGGTGACCCCCCTGTGCGGGTTTACAATGAGAAAGCCTGCTTCACAAGCTACAGCCTCACTTCAGATGCTGCCAGACAGAGCAGGTAGGGAAGAACCCCGGGTCTGAGGGACACAACCCCATTCGCTGGCAAGCGGAAGACCGGTGGTAGAGATTGGAAGCAGTGGCCCAAGAGACTCTGGATACTTCAAACTGCAAACAACATTTAACGCTATGACTAATGCTCTTGCTTGTTTTGTTTTTGTGGTACTAGGGTTCAATCTGGGACTCACATGTGCTAGCATGCATCCTGCCACCGGGCTACATTCCCAGTCAATAATGCCAGTCTGAACAGCACTATCCCACCAGTTTGAGATCACACATAAAGTAGAAAGGTTTCCAACTCTCCCAGCATTGATTCACAATGCCCAAGCTCCACAGAGGACAGCAAGCCATCACTAAACCGTCTACGCCAAATCTACTTGCTAAAGTACACACAGAAGAAAAAGCAGCAAGTGGGGCCTGGAGAGATGGCTCGGGAGGTAAGAGCAGCTGGTGCTCCTGCAGAATTCCTAGGTTCGGTTCCCGACATCCACACAAGATGGCTCACAAGCATCTGTAACTTCTGTCCTAGGGAATCCAGTACTGTCTTCTGATGTCCATGCACACACACGCATGGCGCACATACATACATCCAGGCAAAACACTCACACATATAAAATTTTATTTTAATTTATTGTATTTATTTTGATGTTTTTGAGATAGGGTCTCAGTGCATAGACCAGGCTAGACTCAAACTCATAGAGATCCATCTGCTTCTGCCTTCTAAGTGCTGGGATTAAAGTTGCGTGCCGACACCCAAGATTTTTTTTTTAAGTAAAATTTTATGCATATATCAGCAAACAGAAGTGAGTAGCAATGCACAAAACAAAACGTCATGACCAAGAAAAATTTATTCCCAGAATACACGATCATTATTGGAGAAGCTATTAGTAGATCAAAGAGACCAGATAGTTACTTTTATATTCTTTTTTTTTCTTTTCTTTTTTTTTTTTTTTCCGGAGCTGGGGACCAAACCCAGGGCCTTGCGCTTGCTAGGCAAGTGCTCTACCACTGAGCTAAATCCCCAACCCCTACTTTCATATTCTTAATAGCCTCTGCATTTAAACATATTCCTGACTTAAAATCCTGGTCTACAACTTCTCAGAAGCCCTTTAGTTTACTCATGTTTATTAGAATTTACCACACTCAGTGGTAAAATAATTAAGCAATTTCTTGTAAAGTTACCAACAATACAAGGATGTCTGGTCTCAAGGCTATTACTTGTCTCTTAGGACATTCTAGACAAGAAACAATGAGGTACAAATACCAAAATAAAAGCGGGGGGAGGGGGGGAAGGGTCATAACTGCAAGGAACTCTCAGAGAATGAACCAAATACCAAACTCCTCGAAGACAATAGAAATACAAGACAAAAGAACAGGAGCTTGGCAGATGCACCAAGAGAGACGAGACAGGAAGGCAAGTCATTTTCTCTCTGCGTACAAGGCAAAGCATGGCTGTCTGCATGGACACCCACACATGTCAGATCCTAGATCCTGGGACTGATGGCTGTTCCATCTACAGGGCCTCGGTGGGATGACTGACACGGAGAGATTAGCCTGGATTATCCACCAGGCTCAGTGGAGTAACAAGGATCTTTAGAAATCGGCTGATAGGATTAGCGTTACAGAAAGGTGCCGAGAAACTGGAAGTGGGAAGTGGGGTGGAGACGGCTCAGGAACGTGCTTGCTGTGAAAACTGGACAGTTTGTGCTTGGATCCCCTGCACCCACGTAAAAAGCCAGGGGAATGCGTCTGTAACCACAGCACCGGGTAGGCCTGGGGAAGAGATGGATGGATCCCTGCTGCTCGTTCTGCCAGTCTCGCTGAATCAGTGAGCTCCAGGTTCAGTGAGAGACTGTCTCACAAAACAAGGCGGAGAGTGACAGAGGAGCTCTGGCCTCCACATGCATGTGTATGCATGGGCACACACAATCACACACACACACACATACACCACGCAGAAAGGAAGAAAAGGGGAAGAGGAAGAAGAGGATGGAGAGGAGGAAGGGCATAGGGGCAGGCACCTGGCATCCTGGCACTGAGTGAGGTGGTGGAGAGCGTCAGACCAGAGTGGACTGTGCCGGGAGACCCTGTGACTGCATAACACTGCAAGGACGGAGTAAACCAATGGACGGTGGGACCAAAGCTAAGGAGCAAAGATGGGCTTGGACTCTGAAGACTAGGTAAGAAAATGGAGCCTTCCTTTGGTCCCTTAAAGGCACATGGGCCTGTTCACACTCTGGCTGCAGCCCGGTGAAATGAATTTCAAGTGTCTGCCTTCCACAGCTATGTGACAGTCAACAGTCAGATGTACTGTTTTAGGCCACCAGGTTTTCAGTGACTTATCAAACCAGGAATAGGAAACTAACTCAAGTAACAAAATACAAAACCGAAAAGACCCAACCGAGGAGCGATCACATCGCAACCAACGCTAAGTAAGAAAAATCTAATAGAAATATTAAAACACCAGCTGATTGTGGTGGTGCACACACACACGTCTTTAATCCCAGCACTCTAAGTTCAAGGTCAGCCTGCTCTACAAAACGAATTCCAGGACAGCAAGAGGTACACAGAAAAACACTGTCTTGAAAAATCAAAGAGAAGAAAAGGAGATAGTGTAGGGAGGAGGAAGCGGAGGAAGGGGAGGAAGGGGAGGAGAGGAGGAGAGAACAGGTTTTTAAAATCTTGTTAAAGGATATCAAAGAAAATAATGCACAGAGAAACATCATGAATGGGAAGATTGAGGAAACCATAGGACAAAGTAGAACCAGCTGAAACCAGCTTGACACACTCAGTACACAGAAAATAATCACTGCCAATTTTCTTTGTGAAAAGACAGAATGGCAGTTGGGGGTGGGGTGGGAATCAATTGACAAGGAACATGACCAGACACAATAAAAAAACTATGAGGGGCTGGAAATACAGCCGCAATGTCAGGCAGCTCTGTAACTCCAGCTACAGGGGACTCCAACACCCCCTTCTGGCCTCTGGGGGAACTGCACTCACATGCACACACCCACACACATACACTAATTACAAATAAAAATGTAAACGAAAAATATGACAATATCTCCCCATTTTCTTTGTCATAGCCTCTGCAAGATGTGGGGGTTTTTTTATATTAAACCAAAGATATGTTCTTGTACTATGATTTTCTATGCTTCATACTTTAAAAAGGATACCTTCTCCCTTTCACAAACCAGTCTTTGTGGTTTTGTGTGAGGTTTTGTCCCTCTGGGAGTAACATTAGACACAATCAGAATGCTAGAGTAGTTAAGCATTTTATTGTTAGTGAAGGAATCAGTGATCTGACCAATGGAAAAGGAAGAATCAGTGATAGGCCTACACTCAGACCTTAGAGATGAGAAAACAGCACTTCAAACCAGTGGATAAGCAGTATTATATTTCCACCTTGATATGATGGGAAAATGTTCTCAACAGGAACAAAAGTTTATTTAAAATATATACTATAGACTGTATAGAAGAATAGTTGTATAGTCCCAGGTAGGAGTGTGTTGAGCCCAACTGCAGATCTAAGAGGATGCCAGCAAGCATCTTGAACTGGGAGGTGACAAGAAGAGAAAGGGCCAAGTGATCCAGTTCTAAGCTGATTTTGTTATGAAGACAAGAAAATCTTGACCTTTCAAAAAGAAAAAAAGAAAATAAATACTAAGAAAATGAAAAACCAATTTTAAAACTATTCTTAGTTTATATGTATGATCCTTTGCCTGCATGTGTGTGTGTGTCCTATGTAAGTGTTTGGTGCCCGTGGAGGATTTTGGAGCCCCTGGGACTGGAGTTACAGATGGTTGTAAGCTGCCATGTGGGTACTGGGAAACCAACTGGGGTCCTCTGAAAGACTAGTCAGTGCTTTTAAGCAGTGAGACATCACTCCAGCCCCTAAAAACTAATTTAAAAAAAAAACCTGAAGAAAGTTACCTTTTCTGTATGGCAAAAGATACCATGCCTGAGTATGAGAGACGAGACACAGACAGCTGGGGGTGGTGGTGGGAAGAGCTTGATCCTGAATTGATCACAGGCTCATGCTCTGAACACTCATTCCCGACTGGTGGTGATGCTGGGGGGTTGCTATGGGGCTCATAAAGCCTGGCTAGCTGACTGGCTGAGCATGGAGCATGGTGGAGCACACCTTGGATCCCAGCACTTGGGAGGGAGAGACAGGTAGATTCTGGAGTCTGAGGCCAGTCTGGTCTATACAGTGATTTACAAGCCAGACAAGGCTGTACAAAAAAAAAAAAAAAAAACCTGTCTCAAAAGTAAACTAAACATACATACATACATACATACATACATACATACATACATACATACTACACACACACAGACACACACACACAGACACACACACACACACACACACCCCTACCTGGCTGGCTGAAGTAGGCCACAAGTAGTCTGTGTGAGCTACAGCCTGGCCCTACCTTCCAGCTACTCTCTGCTCTAGTTCAGGGGCCACCACAGGCTCCCACCACAGTGGACGCTGCTCTGCCATGCCCTCTCTACCACGAGGAGCGGAAGCTTCTGGAACCATAAAGCAGAATAAGCCTTTGCACCTGTAAGTCGTTCAGTGCAGGCCCTGGGTCACAGGCACACAGAGGACGGATGTACACTTGCTGATAGCCAAGAGTACTAAAACCGGCAACAGCACAGAGATGGGGAAAAGCAGAAGAGGGGCCTCACAGGGGACGGCTAACAGGCCCGTACACAACAGCAAAGTTCCAACTTAAGGTGAGCGAGGGCTGGAGTGTAGCTCAGCAGTAGAGAGCAACTGCCAGCCACGCACAAGGCTCTGGGTTCATCCTAGAACCAAATGAGCGTGTTGCTTGTGTACTGCGCCCTCACACAGATGGAGCTGGTGGAAAGGTCTTCCTAACAGGTGTTCATTTCCCATCAGTTCGTGTGTAACTGACACACTCTCTGTGAAGACGACTTCCCTGTGACGGACCTTATCGTGAAGCCTCAGTCCTGAAGCTCAGTTTTACAGAGATATGTATGTGAAGGTCAGCCACACCTCATCAAATTTAAGATAACATTATATTATGAGACACGTTCTGCCCAGTGAACAATCATTATTGTGTTTTTAACTTACGAGATCATGTTGCTTGAAAGAGCTTTTCCAGACCCATGTAAACCCTGAATTTTTTTTATCATATTATAAATGAATACCTAACAAAATCTGATTAAACATTCTTAAAATATCTCCATACTTTGTATCGAAAACTTCTCACATCTTCACTGCGGTATCAGTGTCTGTATTGGGTGGGCCGAGGGATGTGTGTGGAGGCCAGGGGAGGACTTCAGGTGTCTTGGTCTATCCTTTCCATCATATTCCCCGGACGAACGGTCTCTCACTGAACCCACCCCTCCGGTGGCATACAGCGAGCCCCAGGGATACCTCTGCCTTGGCCCCGGCCCCCACAGCGCTATGGTTACAGGCATATACATGAGTATGGTGGCTGTTTATATGGGCTCAGCAGATTTGAACTCCGGTCCTCATGCTTGTGAGGTGTGGCAGTTTGAATGAGATGATCTCCCATTGGCTCCCTGTGGCTCCTGGTGTTTGGAAAGGTTAGGGTGGTCCAGCAGCATCCTGTCAATTCCGGTTTCCTCTGCCTGGTTCCAGCTTGCTTTTGAGGATGTGAGCTCTTAGCTCCCTGCTCTAGCTACTGTGCCTGCAGCTTACTGTCATGCCTCCTCACCATGACAGACTCTTTTCCCTCTGGATCCATAAGCCCAAATAAACTCTTTCTCCCATGAGCCGCTTTGGTCATGGTGTTTTATCATAGCAAGAGAAAAACAGCTAGTACACACAGTGTCCTAATAGGGGTTTCTACGGCGGCAGTGAAACACCATGACCAAAAAGCAGTTTTGGCTTGGTTGGAAGTGGGTGAGTCCATTTCTAGTCTGGACTTTTGGGGTAGAAAGGTATACACATCTTTCATCTGGATCTTGAGGCAGGACACAAGTCTTTAATTAGGATCTGAAGACAGGAAGACACACCTTTAATACACCTTCTGCTAGAAGTCTGTATATGGACATGAAAGAGGGAAGCTTTTGGTCTTTGCCTGCTTGCCCTGGTCTTGCTGGCAAGTCTAATCCTTCACTGGCATTAGAGTCTACTTCTTCAGGATTCCAACATCTACTGCGACTTCCAGCCTTGTGAACTGAACACCTACTGGGTTCTTGAATTTTCTCTCCATGGCCTGCCATTGTTGGATTAGTTAGACCAGAGCCTTTAAGCCATTCTAAAATTTAAATTCCCTTTATATATATATATATATATATTCATTTTATAGGTTTTTACTGCTCTACAGAACCTTGACTAATATAGGGAGAAAAGTAGTCTCTAGACCTACTTCCAGACCACTGTTCATCACTCAAGGAAGGCAGGACAAGAACAAGAAAGGAGGAAGAAGCTGGAGCCGGGAGCTGATGCAGAGGCCATGGAAGGATACAGCTTGCTCATCCTGCTTTCTTTTAGAACCCAGGACCACCTGCCACCTTCATCCATCCATCCCTCCCTCCATGCATCCATGCATCCATCCATCCATCCATCCATCCATCCATCCATGCATCCATCCATCCACCCACCCATCCATCCATGCATCCATCCATCCATCCGTCCATCCATGCATCCATCTATCCATCTACCCATCCATCCATCTACCCATCCATCCATCCATCTACCCATGCATCCATCCATCCATCTACCCATCCATCCATCCATCCATGCATCCATCCATCCATCTACCCATCCATCCATCCATCCATGCATCCATCCATCCATCTACCCATCCATCCATCTACCCATCCATCATCTACCCATCCATCCATCTACCCATCCATCATCTACCCATCCATCCATCTACCCATCCATCCATCCATCCATCCATCCATCCATCCATGCATCCATCCATCCATCTACCCATCCATCCATCCATCTCCACCCACCCATCCTCTCTCTCTCTCTGTCTCTCTCTCTCTGTCTCTCTCTCTGTCTCTCTCTCTGTGTCTCTCTCTCTGTCTCTCTCTGTCTCTCTCTGTCTCTCTCTCTCTCTGTCTCTCTCTCTCTCTCTCTCTCTCTCTCTCTCTCTAAGGATGGAACCCAGAGTCTTCTGTCCAGCATGTAATCACTTTATGATGGAGATACACCCCCAGCCCAGTATTTCGGTTGAGGGGTTCAGAGACCCTTGGCACCCTGTGAGGACAGTAGGCATCTCCTCCTCCCTACCAAGATTCCTGGTTCAGAACACACGGCCACACTCCCCACAAAGGGTCATGACCGATGATTGTGTTCCCCAGAACAGAGTTCTCCGTGCTAATGGGATATCTAGAGGCCCTGAGGGTTTAGCTGATAAACTTCCCTTCCTGGACATTCCTCCCTGCACAAGGTATCTGATCTCTGGTCCACCCTGAGAAGGTGGTGTGCACCCATTTTCCTCAATGAACAATCAATAAACAATTTGGAACCAAACTGTCCCTTTCACCAAGAGCCACTGTGGGGAGCATGGAGAAAGCCTGGGCACTCTGAGTGACGGTGTAATCAGCTGATGACACTGTAAGGTAGGGCCAACTTGAGGTACACATGGGCAAAGACAAGTTCACTGCAGAGAGACACCTGACCATAAGGCAACTCGAGAGTTCATAGATGTCAGCATGTGAAAATGGATATTTCAGAAATCTAGAAAGGAACACTATACCATGCATTCTAATAACTTTTTCAAAGGGGGAAATTCGATATCCTTCAATAATATGCAAATTAGTAAATTAGACACCTTTAAACCAAGGAATTTTATCATCTCAAAAAGTACGGGATAAAAGTATATGAACTGGCAAGAAAGATCGTCTATAAAAATATTGCAAGAGGGGTTGGGGATTTAGCTCAGTGGTAGAGCACTTGCCTAGGAAGCGCAAGGCCCTGGGTTCGGTCCCCAGCTCCGAAAAAAAGAACCAAAAAAAAAATATTGCAAGGACAAAAAATAAAGAAATAAAATATTCTAGCAAGATGCCCCATCATCTTTGCTACTGGAAGTGTTGTGCATGTGCTTGGGGAAACCTCCAGGATCCCTGGTCACCTCTCCATTCTCTCTTTCCCCACCCACTGGGTCAATCTAATCTAGATTAAACCAGACCTGCAAGAATGTCTCACAGGAAACAAAAATCTGGTTCTTAGTTCAGACTCCTTGGAAGTTTGCTTTTCCTTCTTACTGTGGGAGAGGGGCTCTGAGTGATATCAGGCTTTTCTTCCTCTCTGCTCTCAGTTCAGCAGCAGCTCACAAAGAACCCGGAGCTCTGGGGAGCCTGGGAGTGGGGTGGGGTTCTTTTACTTCTTTGTGCTCTCAATGAGGGGGAGGGTGACAAGCACAGCTGTTTTGGTCATTTAATTAAGTCATTAGCAATAAGGAGAAAGCCAAGCAACTGACGTTACCCCAATGGAATGGAAATGCTACAAGGTGTGGTTTCTGCTTGGTGATGGTTGGAGCTCATTGTGGACTTGACAGGGTCTGGCCTGAAGACTGGCTGAGGGATTGATTACCTAGCTACTGGGCATGCTCCCAATAACTGATATGGGTAGCCCCATCTTAACTGCAGGCAGGGCCACTCCACGGTGGGGCCCTTCTTGTACTTCATAAAATGGAGGAAGTGAACTGAGGACCGGTGGTGTGCATTCAGCCCCCTCTGTGCTGGATTGTTGGTGTGGTGTGTGCCGTTGCTTCTCGCCTCTGCTGCCTTGACTTCCCCCTCCATGATGGACTGCATCCTTCTACTGGACCCAGAATAAAACCTTTCTCCCTTAAATTACTTTTGCCAGGGTGTTTTATTGAGGCAACAGCAAAACACATTATAGATGCTCTCAACATGCATTTGACTTAGGGGATTTGATTCATGCACTAGGTAAGTGTAGCAAAACCACGAAGGAGCATATAACACACACCATTAGATAAAGTTAAGTCATGCTTAGCATTTTACAGGTAGAGCTTGTCACATACAGACAGTTTTCCACATGAAATACCCTGTAGTGCTCATCACAAACTCATGAGGTAAATACCACCTGTCCGACATTCACAATATATGAAGTACAGGGGGCAGGGGAAGGCTAGGGGGTGGGGGGAAGGGCTGGGGGGGATGGACGGGAGGGGGCAAGGGTGGTCGAGGTGGAAAGATTTGGACCAGTAAGACACAGAAAGTCATGGAAAGTCAACAGAGTTTCAGAGTTCTACTCGATCGAAGGAAAGCCATGGCCCTGGAACCTGAATCTACCTATTCTCCAAAATATTCTTGGGGTCGGAAGGAGGAGCAGATAAAATAACATGAGAACAATGCTGTTGGCTTGGGACCATGGCTCAGTGGCTGAAGTGTGAACTGAGCCAGCATCACCCTGAGTTCACGTGCCCACCATTTCACTGCTGCTCATTTCATTTCAGGGCTGCTCACTGAAACCGGTGCTCACCATTTCAGGATCCCCTCCGTATCCAAAATGGTGAGCTGTCTCAAAACACGAGGTGGAGAGCAATAATCAAGACACCCACACCAGCCTGGTCTGTGCACGGGCACACACAGCTGAACACGCTTCTTGACACACACAGATGCATACACCATAAACACACACCCACAGGAAAGCAGAGAGAACACAGCAATCCTAAAAGCCTCATTAAACAAAAACAAAACAAACAAAAGTATCAAATTCCAGCCAAGTTCTCTCAACGCCCTACCAGTGTTTGTACAGAGAGCTGTGTGGGACGGAGGGAGCTGGAGACCTTCCCAAAGAGAGAGATAACACTTTCAGTGTGAAAACATAGGGACAGACCAGTGTGACCACAGCCTTGTCACAGAGGAAGTAGAACATATCGCGGTGCAGGGGAGCAGCTGAGGAAGTCACTGTTCCCAGCAAAGAAAAGGCGAAGAAGGAAGAATTTCACACATTCATCCATGGAGTTAGTGTTTATAGGAAGAAAAGTGAACGTTAGTACAAGGTCCCACATAGGGGGAAAATCATAAACTAGAATAGAAGAAGCATCCTCAACCAAAGAACAAAACAAAACAAAAAAAAAAAGCAATGCTTTACAGAAACTGCAGTTCACCCCTTGACTGAAGAGGGCGCTCTTAACCCGGGAATCTCCTCAGCTACCACTGGAGACTGGATGACCACAGCAGTGTCCGCTCAAAAACAAGGTTCTGTGAACAAAATCTTGCAGCTTGGGCAAACTATCGTTTTGAAAATCCACAAACGCAGAAAAATTAACACAATAAATAATCGTTTGAGGATGTTCAGAAGATATCTCCAGTCAGAAAATTAAAACTAAAACAGAAATGGGCATAAAGCAGGAAATGATTGAAAAAGAAGTGTCTGAACTCAGAAAATAAATGAAAGAAAAGAACAAAACGGTGTTGGAAACAAAAGCTGAATTTCTTGATGTCTATGAAAGAATAGATTTGGATAAAATTTAATAAAAATAATAGAGAAAATTTAGAAGTAAAATAAGATTTTTTTTCTTTTCAAGATAGGATCTGACTAGCCCTGGCTGGTCTGGAACTCACAATGTAGACCAGGCTAGCCTTGAACTCACAGACATCTGCCTGCCCCTGCCTTCAGGAGCTGCGATTAAAGGCCTATCCTAAAATGAGATCTAAAACAAAAAGAAAAAAACAAAACAAAAAGCCCACAAAAGGTCAAAACATATGCAACCAGGGTCTTCAAAGAGGGGAGGGGGACAATGCACTGAGACATAATATTTAAAAGTATAATTCAAGATAATGTAATATAATATTCCAAAAATAAAAAAACATACTTAAATATAAATATCAAAAGGACAGTCCAGGTACCTAAGAAGGTTGTCAGATTAATCTAATAAATCCTCTAAATACAATGACTGCATTTTAAGGGTAAAGGAAGAATTCTCAGGCCCTCCACTCCAGGAACTAAACAGAAAGGATGGACGGTTAAAGGAACTATGTCTCAGTAAGATGAGAGGTTGGAAATGCTTTCTATAGTTCCACTCCCTGGAATGAGATCAGCTCCCACCTCTTGACTGTTCCTGAATTAACATGCACAACCATGCTGAGGAGAATGACAGGACATGCATAGTCTCAAACATCCATGTGACATGGCCTGCAGGCCCCTCGTAGGAAGCAGCCTAAAGAAAGATATCGTTGCTCTCCAGATACTGCCAGAAAGAATGATTTAAAAAAAAAAACTGTCATTCTGAATTAAAGCTACGATTTTTATAAGTTCTCTATAAACACTGAAGTCATTTCGATTACCTACATCTATCCAGATACTTTTCAAGTGGCTTAAATTAAAGAAACTATGGAGGCGAAATGTTCAAAGTGGAGAGCTTTTTGGTTATATTATGAAAATGTTTCTTTGGATAAATTTAGTATCTGATTACCATGAAAGATTGCAGGCTACCAGTGTGCAACTACATCATACAGAGATGAACTGGGGCCCATCACACTGTCTGGGCAGAGTCTCACAGTTTTCCTGGCAGCAGTCACCAATCAGAAGCCTGTGTTACTCACCAGTGACATAGACCAGTCATCCAGGGACCTGGTCTCGGGTACAGTGACTTCAAGTTTGTACCAGATCTCATGTTGAAAGAGACGGTGTCACTGCAGTCATGCCTCACTGACTCCCTTACAGATGACAGATCTACAGAGAGCAGCCATTTCTAACGTGTCTCTCCAGACCCATGTGCAGGGGCAATATAAAAACAGACTTACAAACTTCCTTTGAAGAGCTGCCCACCCACTGTCCTATTGACGGGACACCCTGGAATCAGAAATCCCCACCTCCTGTTCAGGGCAGAACACCCTTGTGAAAATACTGAAGTGTTAAAAAATCTTACAGACGGGGTTGGGGATTTAGCTCAGTGGTAGAGCGCTTGCCTAGGAAGCGCAAGGCCCTGGGTTCAGTCCCCAGCTCCGAAAAAAAAGAAAAAAGAAAAAATCTTACAGACAATGGCATGCCTCCCTTCCTGACTGGTCTTTCTGACGGATCGCAGAATTTCAATGTTGAAATAAATGAACTATAAGGATATCACTAAGCACTGTGAGTTGCTCTCCTAATGCAGTCTCCTGGGATGATCCAGATATTTGTGTTCAAGCCCCTGATGTTCAACAGAGGTCAGTTCCCTTGCTACAGTGTGTGAAGGGTGGTCACTTCCTTATTCCACCAAAGCAAAGACAATTCCCCACTCATTCAGCCTCGAGGAACAGTAAACACCAGACCTGATTGACAGGAAGCGCCATTCCTTGGGTCACATTTCCTGTTGCACAGAGTTCCTGTGTTACTGAGCAAACGCTGATCTCTCTCTGTGCAGCAGCCGGTAGGACTTCATGTAGCCCCAGCCTCCAAGAAGTAGGTAATAGGTTATCCACCCACTGCTGTCTGTCTGCTCAGCCTGAGACTGGCTGGAGAAGCCTGTTCTATCCTAAATCTTCTCTAAAATGACCACACTATAATCTGCGTTGAGGGTCATCCTGGGAATTGCCCACAACAGTAAAGACAATACTTTGTTAATCCTGTGTAATCCCGCCTGGAAAGGAAAATTAAGATTCGGTTTCTCACTACAAAAAGTGAATCTGGAACCTAACTGGGAGACGAGAGGGTCCTGACCAGAGCACACAACTCGGGGTCTCTAAATCGGGAAAGCAGGAATAAAGGAAGTGGGTATTATCACTTATCAGGAAAAATGTATCAATCAGTTCCCGTTTTAGCACAGTGGCTTCTTGGATATCGAACTATAGAATTATTTTAGCTAAATCTCCTTCCCTTCCTCTTTAACTCCCTCCCTTCCCTCTCATGCCTCTGCCTGCACGGACCTTGTAATTGGCCAGGAGTAGTGAAGTTGTGTGTGGCTAAAACAATACAACCCAAGTAGACTGGCAGAATTGGCCAGGCAGACCCTGGGTGTGTACCTGTGCATACTGACTCAGAACTTCTGGGATGGAGTCCGTGAAACTGTGCCTAATGCGCTTCCTGATAATCCCACGCTTGCCAAAATGTGAGACAGACCGAAATGCACTAATGTCTAGTGCACTACCGTCACTGCCCACCCCCTGGCACACTAGGAGCAAAAAGGAACAGGAAACAGAGTCCCGGCCAGAGAAGGGCAGGCCCTTCATTCTGCAGACCCTTCAAAGGGAAAGCCCTGAAACTGCACTGCTAAACCCAAAGAATTAAAGAAATGGTAGAAGGGGCCTGGCAGTGTGGCTCAGTGGGAGAACACTTGCCCCATTTGTGTGAAGTCCTGAGTGGGTAGGTTCTCTAAGGAAAGGAGAGAGGGGTGGGAGGGAGGGAAAGAGGGGAAGACCCTGTGTCTCTCAGCACTATCTGAGAGCTGTGTCATTAACATCGCTGGCCTCTATGTGGCTTCCAGGAAAACCCACAAAGGAGGAGTTTCCAAGGAGCACCATTATACCCTATTCTGAGTCAGCCTGCTGGAAAAGCAACAATAAAAACTCCAAGAGACTAGCGAATGTTGAACAGGTTTTTTTTTTTTTTTTTTTTTTTTTTGGTTCTTTTTTTTCGGAGCTGGGGACCGAACCCAGGGCCTTGCGCTTCCTAGGCAAGCGCTCTGCCACTGAGCCAAATCCCCAACCCCTTGAACAGTTTTTAATAAACTATTATGCAGAAGGGCAATCACTGACCTAGAACAAAATAGTGGTTTTTAAAACCCTCGAGAAATGTCTGTCCTCTTCTACAGGCTGGAACTCAGACCCCTTCAAAACCACCCATCTCATAGACCTTGGACTCAAAGGCCTAGCCAGTGAACAATCTGGAGCTTAGGGTTGCCGCTCTCCCCATTTTGGATCCTGGGCTCTTTTCTAATCCTCAGAAGCTGAGACAAACAGACTGGTCAGGGTAGGGAGGGACCTCACGCCTCCTCTAACCCTGATGCACTCTAGTTTATCTCATACTAAAATGGACCATCACGACCTATTCTGTACATGTGACCATGCTCCTGCATCACCCAGCTGTGAGCCTTCTTGACTGAGCCAGTGCCCAATGCGGCAGAGAGAACATTTCTGTCTCCTGGAAGATTGCTGGGTTCGGCATGGCCTTGGTAGGAGCAGAATGACATGGTTCCTGCCCCTATGGGTGTCCATGGCTTCTGTGGGCATAATGCACACATTTTACATTCCTCCTTTGAGGAATGTCCTCCCTGCTAGTGTTAATGCCTCCACAAAGATCAGAGACTGCACATGTCCAGGCAGTGAAGGCGTGGCTAATGTCTCAGCAAAATGGTAAATGCTGGTACCTTCGGGACAGCCCTTAAGGCTGTGGGAAAGAACTCTAAAAACAAGTTTAAAAATATATAATTTCTCAACTACACAAAGACACGATGAGGATGTCATATAAATTGTACAAATGCAACGTAAGGGGTTTCATGAACCTAAAGGAACAGAGGCAGTTGCACAGTGAGCCAACTTGTCAAAAGGACACCGAGGAAGGAGATTAAAAAGCCATTTTGAATTTGCAGTGAGAGACAGAAGCCTTATAGAATTCCCTCTCCAAGGCTGCCTGGAATCCCCATGTAGTCTCCTTGCCTGAACCCTCTAGAAGTCAAAACAGTGTACAAAGGGACTGATTGGTCAGAGCCCAGCATTCGGAAAGCTAAAGCCAGTGGTCTGTTAGAACTAGAACACAGGGCTCTTGACCCTGTCCTTTCTGCTGCCCGCACTGTGCCGCTCAGCCCTCAAACCTAATTTGTGTCCCAAGGTACAAAGCAGAAAGGCGCCCGTGCCTACCTGTCGCCGAGGTTGTTACTGTTACTTGTGCGGAGCGCAGTTCGGTGGGTCTCAGAAGGGTGATGTTTATCATGTAATCAGTAGCGGGCAACAGATCTAAACACAGTTTAGGAGCTTGGTCTCTTGTCGTGAAGTTATAGGAAACAGCATGATAGAAGTTCTCTAGATACCACCTCTGACCCAGAGCTTCCACCTGTCAGATGGAAAGAGAACGCCGCGTTAGCTTCCCGCTGCCTGGCAGGTCTCCAGACTGTCCAGAAACCTCCTCCTGTTCATCTTTGGAGGTTGACCTTTAAGACTCCAGTGCACTAAACCAAGGGCAGCCTCGGTAAAGCCAAGGTTCCTGCACCCGACCTACCCAGTTTTCCTCTCAGTCAGGGGCAGGACTAAGATTGAATTGCAGAAGCAATGACAGGCAGGAATAAACAAGACAGAAGACTATTCCACAACAATCCCTTGCTGCCCACTCAAGTGGGAGACACTGCACTGAAGCTACTGGGCGAAATCCTTTCAGGTTTGTTCATCATGAGGAATGCATAGAGAAGACCCACTGTGCGGGGTACTTAGTACCCCGAGAACTACCCCAGGCTGTGCTTTAAAAGCAAGAGTTCATCGTGGCTTTCCTTGAGCCTTCCTTCCCATCAGAGCTGGCGGAAGCCGATGAATGCAGAGGCATCCCGCATACTGTGGTCTGAATCTTGGCACTCAAGCAATGGTGAGTCTCAGGGGAAGCGCTCTTTGAAGATCCCAGGATAATAGGATCAAACATTATCAACCAGTATCGTTTATCTGGTGAGACTCAGTTTAATGGTTCGACTGAAGCTCACATCATTGGCTCTCCACCCTCCACCAGTACATTCACTCACTGAGCCATCCTCATAGGTCATCTAAGAAGTTTCATCCCTCAGCCTTAGAGAGAGACCATCACAACTTGGGTTTCTTGAATTCAGTGCTATGAGCGTCCTCCACTTCCTTCCAGCCATCCACTGCCACAGCTGTGCTCCATGCTAGAAAGCATTAACCAAGGGAGCTGAGCACAAGATCTCATGGTGCCCTTTCTTCCGGACCACTTGATGATAAAGGATGGCATATTCATACGCAGTATGAGCAACGTGTAT
Organism: Rattus norvegicus; assembly: GCF_021556685.1. NCBI lineage: Eukaryota > Metazoa > Chordata > Mammalia > Rodentia > Muridae > Rattus > Rattus norvegicus. The sequence goes on from NC_141538.1 coordinate 79,411,138, forward strand.
ATTCTCTTACGCAGACAGTTTTGAGCACTCACTTTTCTCCAGTGGACTTAACTATATTCCATACATTACATAAATGGATCTGTGACAGGTTAAAAGTTCAGTGTATTTTTCCATTTTATTCTTCAGTCGTTTTAGGGTGTGTATGTGTGCATCTGCACCTGGATGCCAGAGGCTAGATGTCTCCTCACTGAGCCCTGAGCTCACAGATTCAGGTAGCCTGGCTGGCCAGCAGCCAAAGGAAGTCGCTTGACTTCACACACAACTCTACCTGACTCTTTAGGTGAGGATGGGGTCCAAACTCAGTGCCTCACACTCAGGGTGGCAAGTACATTACCAACTGAACCATCTCCCAGCCCCAAGAATCACTTGTTCTCTTAACCAAGTATTTGGTTAGCTATAATAAAACTCCTTCAGTACTAATTTGAAAAACCATTTTAATCATAGATAAACTGTGACCCTTGAGTGTGTCTCTTTTCTAGGATTCTTTCCAACATGGAAACCTAAATACTCACCCACTTAAAATCCTCCAGTGGCTCCTCACAGGCATTCAAATTCAAAGCAAAGGACACAAGGTTCTCAACATCCAGCCCCTGTTAGCACTCTCCTTGCCTCCCTTCCTCCCTGCTCCTCTTTGCCTTCCGGTCAGCCATTGTTCCGTGGCCAGGACCACACCTCCCCTTTCCACCCTCGCTTCAGCTAATCACTACACATTTTCTATGATACAACATAAAAACATTACACCTTGTCAGGGAGAAGTAGAGAGGTGGCTTATCAGGTAAGGGCACTGGCTGGCTCTTGCAGAGAACCTGGGTTCCATTCCCAGCATGGCAATGGTAACACACAATCACCTGTAACTCTACCCTCCACTCCTGACCTCCATGGACATAAGGCACATACATGGTGCACATATGTACATGTGGGCAAAACATGCACATTAAAGTAAAGCATAAAAATATTTTAAAAATTATACTTAGGAGCACGTGCACGTGCACGCGTGTGCACACAAACACATTCCATTATTTTTGCATTTTTATCAAAGACTAATAGTATCCCATTATGGTTGTTTGTTTTATCTGTATGTTCCTATTTGTTTGAATTGAAACTCTCAGGTCATAATATACGATGTTCTTTTGCTAAATGTTTATGGAATGAATAACTAATTCTCACTGTATCGTACTCAGCCTGAGTTTCTAGGCACTAAAAATGACACCAAAGTAAACCCGGGTTTCTTCTTAAATCTGCTTTTGATTTGAACTTGGACACAGAAGGAAACTAAAGTTGGATGAGCGTCTTAGAAAGGTACGCCCAGTATGTGCATCTGAAGGCAAGCTAAGAAAACACATCGACACGTAAGTGTGCAACTGTAGGCAGGGAAAACGACAGAAAATCATCAGTGCACAGAACCCTTGTCAACTTAGTTCCTCCTCGCTGACATGTACCCATTCCTAGAAAGAGCGGCCACCAACAGTGTGGACAGTCGCCCTGTGCGGAGTCTTTCCATATTCTGGGGCTTCCACTGCAGACAACCCACACATTTTGTAGTTTCCCACATTTGGGAGTTTACTAAAGGTATTTTAACACAGACTTGCTCCTAGGACACACCCCAGAGCATGGGTGTGCACTCTGCCTAGAAGAGTCACAGTTCATAAAAAGGCATGCATCATAAGATTTCATTCAGGGATTAGGAGGAAGAGAGAAGCTCAAGAAGAGACAAAGGCATGGTCAGAGCGGGGCTGAATCACTCGTTTGTTTGAATGATGAATCCTATAAGAGATAAGAATAAGGGGACATCTTACTTGGTACATTTGTTCTGATCCAGCTTGCCTAGAATGCCTGTTCAACTTCAAACAAGTTTCATTAAATACTGAAATATTGAAAATTCCATCATCTTCTAAGAGACCATCTTCTAGAAGACAAGAGAACACATAAAAAGGTTGCATCACCAAGCTGATAGATCGTGGTTTAATGTAAGCGCAGTTGAACACTTTCAAAGGCTGGTAGGGTGTCTAACACAAAGAGCACGCACTTAGCTTTGGCCTTACACACTTAAGCTCAAGCACTCGCTCTAGAGTTTGCTTTTGTTTGAAAGTGTGTGTGTATCTGAGTGTACGAGCATGTGTGTGTGCATGCATGTGAGTATGTGTGTGAGCATCTGTGTGTCTGCATGTGTGTCTGTGTCTGTGCTATGCACATATGTGTGCATGTGTGTCTGTGTATGACACACATGTGTGCTCTCTCTCTCTCTCTCTCTCTCTCTCTCAATTGCTCTCCACCTTATTCTTTGAGATAGGGTCTCTCACTGAATCTAGAGTCCGCTGATCCGCTGATTCTGCTAGACTATTTGGTCAGCAAGCACTCAGGACCCTCCTGTTTCTGCCTCCCCAGTGCTAGGCTTGCCGGTGTGCACCACTATTGCTCCAGGGCGGTTTCTGTGGTTACAGGGATGGACCTCACCCTCAGGCTTACACAGTAAGCACTTTACCAACTGAACCATGGCTTTTCACTTGTTTGGGGTTTTGTTCTGTAAGATTTCCTTATTTTCATTTTAGGAGTGTTTTGCCTGCACGTGTGCCCTTGGAGGCAGGAAGAGCGCATCAGAGCCGTCGGAACTAGAGTTACAGATGGCTGTGAGCTGCCACATGTGTGCTAGGACCAAAACCCAAACTCTGCGAGAGCAACAAAGCTCCCAACCACCGAGTCTCCATCCCTGGTTTTGTGTTTTAAGACAGGATTTCACTTTGTAGCCCAGGCCTCCTTCAACTTGCCATGTAACTCAGGCTAGCCTCTTACTCATAATCCTTCTTCCTCAGCCTCTTGGGTCTTGGAATTAAGGACATGTGCCACCACTCCCAGGAAAACTCCCGAGTTGTACAAACTTGGCCAGGTGAGGCTCCGAAGGGTTTCTTCTGAACCTAAATCTTCTCACTTGTGAAACCAATGCATCCAGCTTGCTTTGTTACGTCATGGGTGCTTGGGAGAACCGAGGGAGATACAGAAACACTGCCATAAAGTGTGACCTTTGTAGACAGTCAGCTGTACTTAGATGGGCCATAATAAAATGTCCTGAAGACAGACACCTTGAGAATAAGGGAAATGGTGCGTAAAACTCTATGGGTGAGGACCTCAGGGCCAGTGCTGTCCAACGGAAAATGACTGGAAAGTGGATGATGAGGCTGGAGAGAATGTTGGCTGCTCTCACAGCAGACGGCATTCCTCCAGCTGCCTAGTGCTCAGCTCAGGTAATTAACAACCAGGAGGCAGACTTGTTCCGGCCATTATATAGAAAAAGGCGGGCTGGAGAGATGGCTCAGCGGTTAAGAGCACTAACTGCTCTTCCAGAGGTCCTGAATTCGATTCCCAGCAACCACATAGTGGCTCACAACCATCTGTAATGAGATCTGATGCCCTCTTCTGGTGTGTCTGAAGACAGCTACAGTGTACTCACATAAAATAAATAAATATTTAAAAAAAAAAAAGAAAAAAGAAAAAGGCATCCCCCTGCAGGGGAACATCCGTGCAATCTTTATTAAAGAAGAGGCTGACCAGGATGAATCAAGGACACCTCCCCCCTCGAGTCTGGGGGTAACAAAGCAATTTCTAAGGAAAAGCAAATGTTTTTACCTGTCCTAACAATGGGGAAAAAAAGGTGGTTTGTTTGTTTGTCTTTCTTTCTATGGTGTTGGTGATTGAACCCACTAGCTCACAAGTCCAAACCACTCTCTCTTCTGAGCTACATCCAAAGCCCCAAACAAAAGCTCAAACCTCTGTCAGGGAGACTCTCTTTTACAATCACGTTTAACATGTAAGTCTCCCCTAGGAGTCTGCATCACCTAAGAAGTGCTCACGATAATCCAAATTATTCCAGTCAAAATCAGGAGTGCCCAAAGCACTTTCAATATTGCTAACGTATGCAGCACAAGGCAATTAGCCCAGAGACAAACACTCCTGACTAGAACTGGGAAATGTGAAAATATGGTTCGAAGAATTTGAGGACCTGTCACTTCTCCCTTCTCGCCACTGTGTTCAAAGTTTTCACAGGATATCCAAAAAGGGGGGTGGGGGCAGCCATAGGATTTTGAGAAACAGTACCTGCCTATGACTACACAGACAGAAGACAAGCAGGGCTGCTGTCTGCAGGTTCCCACTCGAGACGGTGTTTGTGTGGTAGAGCCATCACAGGCTGAGTTCAGAGGACGACAGTGCTGGGAACGAAGGCATCTGGCTTCTCCTTCCCACACCCACTCCTGACAGAAGTGACTGAGAATAACTAAAAATGGGTCAAAATTTGCATCTGGGTTGGAAGGAAAGGTCGGTTGCCATGTGCAAGGCAGACACGTGAGGACATCTACGCTTATCACAATGTAAAGGAGACTGGGCTATGGGGAGGCTCAGAGCAGCTATTCAACCTGCCTTCCAAGCAAGGGAGGCAGACTCCAAATTTCAAAGGAAGGACTAGAGAACTTGAGCCGTGGAGGAAGCCAGATGGACCACAGGACAAGTCAGCCACAGTCAGCCCCCAAATCTAACTGCACTCAGAACCACACAGACAGCACCTCTCACGGTGCTTGGACATCTGCGGGGTGTGTTCTAAAGGTCAACGGGCAATTCACCCATCTAACCAGGCCCAGCCTCGCTTAGCTTCGGAGATCACCTGGGATCGGCACATTCTAGGGGGTGACTGGAGACTCATCTGGCCATTCTGGGAGGCAGCAGGGACGGAAGGTGTGTTTGGTACTGTTGCCAGTGCCAACGGTCATTCCTTCATACTCTGGAGATGGGCAACACGGAAGATCGTCTGAGTTGAGACCTCAGGACCCAAGAGCTCCATGTGACAAAACCCTGGGCTGACAGGACAGCTCAACTCTGCTGCTTCAGTAGGCTGCCGGACCATTGTGAAGCCAGGCAGAGCAGAGCTGGCCCGAGACCCACAGCTTCACAAGTCAACAGAACAAGGTACTCAGAAATCAAACTCAGGGAGGTGGGCTTCCCCACAGCTGTACCCAACCATCAATGAGTCCTTCACTGGGTGGTCAGAGAGAAGCACATTAATACAATCCAGTGAAGAGGGAGGTCAGAGGGAGGGACATCTGCCTTACGAGGATGCTCCAGTCTAGACAGAGCTCTGTCTTCCCAGGATAAGTAGTCTAGAAGTCTATGAAACGATCCTTCCACACTAAGGGAAGGAGAGGGAGGTGTGTGTATAGGGACCAGGAGTTTTGTTTTGCTGTGTTTTTTTCAAAGCCATATGATAGTAAGATTAAGCAGTTCTCGTTTGTTACTTTCAATAATAATTTCTTTAAAACATCCAAAATGATTCTAATGAAAGAAGAATGTATTCGAAAGGAAATGTTGAGAGAGGCAGAAATGAAAGAGAACTAACTGATATTCCCCACACGAGTCTTAAAAAGGAGATGAAAGTGTACAACAGAACTTACAGTACATTATAGACACATGCACACACATGTTCACACACGCATGCACATGCAACATGTACATACACATATGCACACATGCACATGTACACACATACACACATATTCACACATACACATGTTCACACATACACACATTTACACACACATGTTCACATATGTTCACATATACACGTTCACACATACACACATGTTCACACACATGTTCACACATGCAGGCATTGCAAAATGTACACACATGTACCTGTACACACACACATTTACAGTAGGCATGGCACACATTCCCAGAAGGCAGAGGAACAAGGACATGAACATTTAAAGAAGAAAGCAGGGAGTTAGCTCCACGTAGGTGAATTGGGAGAGAAGTAACAATCTGAATGGAGATTTGGTGAAGGAAATCATTCCTAACGTGGGGACAGATCGAAGCAGGCCCCTAGGGCTCTGGGAAGACTGAACAAGTGCACAGTGTTCACATTCCAGACACTGAAGCTTCTTGAGAAGGTTCCTTTACTGCTGAACTGCAACCAGGCCAGACGCTTACGTGACACTTGCATGACATCAGTCAACACTTACCATGCACACAAACAAATGACTAAACGCTTAGCTTTCCTGTTAAAGGGAGCTTTTTTGGTATCCACACTGAAAATCAGATTGCCTCATAGAATTAGAAACCAGGCAGGGGAGCTTCAGTGGCTGGATGCTGGAGCCCATGCTTAGCTTGTGGGAGACACAAGATTTACTCTTTAGTGGCTCCTCCCCCTCATCCTCCGTTAGGGCATTAAATCCCAAAGCCAATGTGATCTGTTTACAGAATTCTTAAATTCAAGAATTAATCTGCACCCAAACCCTTATTCACAAGAAAGGCAACAAAAGACACTCTCAGATAATCGTGGGCTCAGAAAGGACCCCATTTCCACGGTGAGAAAAGACAGAAGCCGTCCTCTACACAGGGGAGCAGAGTGGAGGGAGAACTGGAGAAGGGAGCTTACAAGGATTGGCAGTTAATGCACCTCACTGACTAAAACACACACGTCAGGTTAAATGGTGAGCAACAGCTGAAAGAAAACCAAAGCTCAGACGGACCAGACCAACAGCCGAAGGAAAGGAGGGTAAGAACTACAGAGAACAGCTCTGTCTTCCTTCCTCAGAGAGAAGCTAATACTGGTAATCAGAGAGGCACACACCCAAATAGGTTCTTTTAAAGATTCGGACAACTGTAGAAGAAAAACAAAATCTGCATTGTCTGACTCACTGAAAACAGAAACCTGTGGAACCAATGAAAAAGAAAAGAAAACGAAACAAAAGACACAGGAATGTGGCAAGAAAAAAAGAAAACAAAATGCTGGAAAGAAACTTATCACCCAGGAAGCAATAAAGGAACTCTGTTTTCTTATCCCTTCAAATACCAGCCCTTCCCAGAAAGGCTCTGCGTGTCCTTACTCCCAGAGCTGTCATGGCAGCCTCATCCAGTCAACTTTTGAGGACAGTTAGCAGCACGTTGTGCAAACACAGAAAGCACAAAGACAGTGAGGAAGTCGGTGCATCCAAGAGGAAAGCCAGTGATGCTGGGTAGACAGAGCGAGCCATGCTGTTAGTGAGAGAATCTATCCATGTGTCAGGAATATTGAAAACTGTAGCATTAAATCATGCAGGGGAAACCAATTAGCCACTACAGAAGAGATGGAGAAAGAAGGAAAACTACACAATTGAAGTCCTGGAGGATCTAACAAGGAGTGGTGAGACAGTGCTAACTCTTATCCAGCATCCACTGCACTGAAGACGGTCCGTCCGACCAAGCAATAAAGTCCAGAGGTGCCAACACATCCTCAAAGTACATCACAATGAAATATGAGCAGAAGTAATTAACATTGGAGTGTAATTATTAAACAGAAAAGGCTGAGCAGATAGTTCAGCTGCTGAGAGTCCCTGCCGCTCTTCTAAGGGACCCACACCAGATGCCTCACGACCTTCTGTACCTCCAGCTCCAGAGGATCCAACATACAAAATAAAAACAAATAACCTTTTTTTTTTTTAGGACTGGAGGCAGAGCAAGGAGATAAAGGGAAGAGACAGGAGACACAAAACAAACAAACAAACAAAACAAACTCTGTATGGAGTTTGTATATCATAAGGAAACAGGTAACTTCATAATACTATTTTAAATATGCATGAATGGATTGTGGTGGTTTGAATAAAAATGGCCCCCAGAGCCTCTTGGGGAGTGGCATTATTGGAGGTATGGCCTTGTTGAAGGAATTGTAACCCTGGTGAAGGGAGGAAGGGGAAGGGAGAAAGTGCTTTGAGGTTTCAGAAACCCAAGTCAGGCTCAGTGGCTCACTCTCTCTACCTGCTGCTGCCTGCAGACCTGCATGTAGAACTCAGCATCCTCTCTCCAGCACCAGGTCTGCCCATGTGTGGTCATGATGATAATGGACTAAACCTCTGAACTATAAGCCAGTCCCAGTTAAGTACTCTCCTCTAGAACAGTTGCCATGGTCATGATATCTCTTCGCAGCAGTAAAACCCTAACTAAGACATGTATGTATGTATGTATGCCTGCATATGTATCACGGTAATTGGGTGATGTGATACAGTTGTAATTAAGTCTTAAAAGGGGAAATCAGCACAGCGATTGTACAACTGATGAAAGGAAGAGCAGAGAGAGAACATGGATTAGCACATTTTAAAATAACTATTTAAGCCAAAAGGAAATCAGCACAGCAATTAAGTCACACCTTAAAAGCAAAGAAGAAGAGAGAAATTGACAGTGTCTCAGGAATGCTGTCAAAACTTAAATCTGCAAGGGGGAGAGGAGCCTCCGGGATTCCTATTATTAATAGGAATAATGTGGGGATGTGTTGAATTTTTCATGCAGCTAGTTACAAACTTTAAAAGTGTTCTGGGTATGATGGCACATCTATAATCCCAGCACTGGTGAGGTGGAAGCAAGAGGATCAGAAGTTCAAGAATAGCATCAGTTACATAGTAAGTTTGAAGATAGCCTGGGCTTCATGAGATCATGTCACACACACACACACACACACACACACACACACACACACACACACACACACACACACACACACACACCATTAGGAAATGTATCAATAAAATCAACTTAAGGAAAGTGTGGAGAAGAAATAATAAGAGTTAATGGATTTAACTGGGTAGAAAGAGGAAAATACAGTTTAGAAATCAAGAGGCCATTCTCTGGAAAAAGAGTAACAGCAGTGCCTACCTCTTGTCCCAGCAGGAGGGTCTCAGTCAGTTTAAGGCCATCCTTGTCTATGTAATGAGTTCCAGGATACCTAGGGCTACCTAGTGAGACCCTGTCTCAAACACAACAGAAAAGGTGGGACATAGAGGAATAGTTAGGGTCAGCCCTCAGCCCCTACACACGCACAGACAAGTAGGCAGGTGCTCTATCCCCAACCTCACACAAATTACAAAAAAGTTCTAGAAAATTTGGGCTGATAAAAGTAATGAAAGAAACTGACAAAGGTGTCAGCAAACCAACTTCGTCAAAGGGGTGAAATTTAACGATTCTATGAGCAAGGCTGCATTCCAGAATCATGCAGACTTCCCCAGAGCAGTCGCGCGCGCTCGAGTGTGAGTGTGTGTGTGTGGTTTATATGGTATGTATGTGTGGTTTATATGGTGTGTGTGTGTGTATATGTGTGTGTGTATATGAGTGTGTGTGTGTGTGTGTATGTGTGTGTGTATGTATGTATGTATGTATGTATGTATGTATGTATGTATGTACAGCTCCAGTTCACCCGAGGGTGTGTGTGTGTGTGTACAGCTCCCGTTCACTTGAGGGGAAGTAGTGTCACCTTGATAGTAAAGCCAAACAGCACGATGTGCAGAACGTAGGAGGACAGAGTGACAGACCTTTGCGATGGTGCACAAATTCGGACTGGAGCAAAGGTCGAGCATATTCTGCTTCCAGTCAGTGTTACTCCATATAAACTTCAACCCCCACTAGGTTAACTTGCAAATGTAACCCACTTCCATTTAAACTGCCAATAACACAGAGCACTGCAGACGTGACCCCCGGGCTCTGTCCTGCCCCAGGCTCCTTATCCATTAGCTCCAAAATCTGGGAGATATTAATAAGCGGCGTCAATGAACATGAGCTCACATGTAAGTGCTTCATCAAAGATAAATTTAATTTGGAGGCCCACAAGACCTAAATGCAGACTGTCTTCCACTGTCTCTTGAAAATAAAATTTCCCTGAATTCAACGTCCTTCCCTGCACCTTCCACACCACAACTCTCTCTGAGCCAAAATACATAGCGGGTCTATCTGATTCCAAAGATCACATTTTTTTCCCTAATGGAAAAGGCACTTGAGGGGCAATCAGATATCTGTAAGACCGCTGTCATCCCGACTCAGTGGCAGACATGTTTGAAGGCCTTTGAGGACCTCTTCAGGATGCGTATCCCTGAAAGCCCATGGAAGGTCATTCACTACAGTGTCCCTAATTATGGAGCAATTTCTTATTTTTTTTCCTCACACTATATACCTGAAGTAAAATAATTTTTTTCATTAAAAAATCCTGAGGCTTAGCTTCGAAGTTGGCCTTATATTATTCAATAGGCAAACCTATTATTTCTGCCTGATGGTAGGCTGTCATCTCCCTCACACATGGTGACAGCCATATAGGAGGTAGCTTTTCTTCTCTTCTCCTTTCTTTTCTTTCTTTTTTAAGATTGAGTCATTTATTTTATGTATGTGGGTTCACTAAAGCTGTCTTCAGACACCAGAAGAGGGCATCAGATCCCATTACAGATGGTTGTGAGTCACCATGTGGTTGCTGGGAATTGAACTCAGGACCTCTGGAAGAGCAGCCAGTGCTCTTCACCGCTGAGCCATCTCTCCAGCCCCAGGAGTGTATGCATGCATGTGTATGAGGGTAACCATAGAGGCCACAAAGGACATGGGCCTCCCTGAAACTGGGGTTGCAGAGTGGTGAGCTGCCATGTGGCCGCTGGGGACTGACCCTCTGCAAGCAGAGTGAGCTCTCTTACCTTCCGAGCCATCTCTCTGACCCTGAAGTCTCTGTAAAAAAGAACCGACTTGAGCTGGAAACAATGCAGTTGGCCAAGTGTTTGCTGCACCAGTCTGACCATCAAGTTCACACGATTTACTCTCACTGGGAAATATCTTTTAAATCCCGTGACAATCAACATGCAGCAGTCTATTCCTACTTTTCTCATACATGCCTGTGTTTGTTCATGCGTGTGTTTATATGGGTGTGTGGTTGCATGTGTATATGGTACATGTGTGTGCAGATGAGCCAGAGGTCAACATTGGGTCTCCTCAATCATTTATGCTTAAGAAAAGGTCTCTCGCTGAGCCTGGAACTCACTGATTTGGCTCCACTGGCTGGCCAGCAAGCCCCAGGGATCCTCCTGCCTCCCAGTGCTGAGATTTCAGATACATGACTGCTCAGGGCTTTTAACATGGGTTCTGGGCATCCAAACTCAGGTCTTTATGCTGTGTGCCCAGCACTTTACTCAGCCATCCTCCCAGCCCTTCTCCTCCTCCTCCTCTTTCTTTTAGACAGGGTTTCACTATGTAGCCCTGGCTATATAGACTAGGCTGGCCTCAAACTCACAGGCACTAGACTATAGAAGGCAAAATTTAAAGGCATGCACCACCAAGTCTGGCTCCTGTTCCTACTTCTTAATACTCCTTTGGGCCCACTCCTCTCCGTTCAACCAATCAGATCCCTCTGCACCCTAGGGCTGCCCCCTGTCCCCCCTTAACCACTGTTAACTGACTCAGCAGCCAGAGCAGCTCATAGTAAATGAGAAGCCAACTCTTCAGCTTCTCTGCAAAGATAAGCCGTGAGACCCTCTACTTCCTCATACACCTGCAAACTCATGACATCAACACCATGTCCTTTCTGTTACTACCACTTGTCCCCAAGGACTCACTGAAAACAATTGCCAGCGCCATTCAGCTGTATGACAACAGAATAAGAATTTTTCCTACTACGCCTGCTTTGGTTCTACCCATGGAGTAGCTTCATTCCTCCACCCACACTGACAGAAATCCCCTGCCTTCTTGGTTCCCCACATCTGTGCTCAGAATTCCCCAGGAGGAAATGCTTCATTCCCTTCACCTACCAGCGGTCTGGAAGCTAAGGCTGGCGGGCACAGAGCGCCTGGGAGGGGCTGCGGAAATGCTCACGGTGTAATTGGCTCCTTGTTGGAGGTGCAGGCACACTTCTGGGGTCTTGCTGTCTGTGGTCACATTGATTGTCTCCTCATAAACGGACTCCACAGCATCTGGCTGTAGTCTTTCAGTGTGTATCTTTAGAAGAGGAAACACAAGAGAATCCGACAGGACTCCAGTCAGAATAATCGAGGCCTCCTGGTGCTGGGCGCTGTTTCTCTGAGGGTCCCATCTTAGATACTATGTAACCATGGAGGTGAGTAACCACCAAGGAGAGAGCGCCTGCTCTGCTATGAGGTACCTAAAAACAACGCCTAGTCAGCCCAGGAACCAATGAGCCCTAAGCTGAGACAGAAGTGAGAACTCATCGCTCTTCTGACCACGAATGAACAATAAAAGGAAGTTCTCACAACAAATTAGCACAGGAATTTTCTCTGGGGCAGGACAGCACAAGTTCTTGGAAACGAAGCAATAACGGGGATGCCAAACATAAATGCCCGCCCTGCAATCACATCCGGTAGGATGGCATCTACGCTAGATGTAAAATATGCGTATGTCTTAGAAACCCCGCCCACTTTTTAAAAAGGGCAATAGAACCGGAAAACTAAGCATCTTCATCCTTCTCATTCAAACCATGCAGCAGGTAGACAGCAGTGTTAAACAGTGTGGTTTGCTGTTTCCCTAGCTTTAGAAGCACCATTGGTTTGCTTGCATGGTCACCTGTGTGATAACAGTGTTGTTAACAGAGAAAATAATTATTCTCTAAGTGTATGGGTGTAAATGACTTTACACCCACTTATCCCACTTATACATGAAACTGTGCTGTTTCATGAGTTACACTATCTGTAGCTTGTAACTATACATTTGCAAACAAATACAGCTTCACTTTGTGTGACTGAAGGTAGGAAGAAAAGCCAGCAGATGGAAAGGAGGGAGGTTGTGGGGGAGGGGGGGGAGGGGGGAGCTCCTGGCAAGTTCTTTTGGTTTCCATTTCTGCATGTGGAAGGTAAAGCAGCTCACTTACCAAGTACGTGACCTTGGAATTCACTCTCTCTGGGCTTCTTTGCCATCTCACACAGGTGTCATTAAACACCCACACATCGTGAATTACCATCGCTATTTCTAGAATAGGAAAAATGAGAGGATTGACACATGAACCTCGTCGATGGGCTCTGGGGAACGCCATGGACTCGGGGCCTCTGTCCAGCTGGTCTCCTTGCTGCTCACCAGTCACGCTCTGCTTCAGATGCTGAATTGAGCATTCCAAGTAATCCCAGATGGTTCATCATGAATGAGCCTGGCCCACTGCCTGACCAGGCAAAACAGGGAAAGATGGCTGCCTGAGGGTGGGGAGGACTCCAACTGTGATTAGCCTCATGGGCCACTGGATGCCACTGGTGCTCCACTCAGAGACTGCAGCAATGCCCAGGAATGAGCTGACTGGTGGCTTCCTAAAAGCACACAGGGAAGAGCTGCTTCTCCCTCACCTTACCCCGGGTGGTAGGCATTCACTCAGGTGACTGCTGAATCCCAAAGGGGAAGTAGCACGGGTCAGCACGAAGGATGGTCCCTCAGGAGAAGCCTGGGGTGAATATGTTCTCCACAGAGTCCCTGGTCACCCTGGGACTCCTCTAGCAGAAGCCATGTGATCCTGATCTGGTGAGAAGCCAGATTTCTCCCCTTCTGCTGGTTCTAAAGAACCTGCACTTCCTGGGATGAATCTGGTAATGTGGGAAGTCACAGGACCCCCGTAAGTAACACAGTTTCCAATGGACGCTGCCTTCCAGCTACTTACAAAGTTGCTCAGCCTGGCATGGGGAAAACCTACCTTTTCGCTTCTTAAAATCAAATTTCCTACAGATAAGTAAAGCTATTTCTATTTGCAAAGGACATAATCTCATATGCAGACACCCCTAAAGAATTCAAACCTTAAAAAACAAAGGAACACCGGGGCTGGGGATTTAGCTCAGTGGTAGAGCGCTTACCTAGGAAGCGCAAGGCGGTCCCCAGCTCCGGGGAAAAAAAAAAAAAAAAAAGGAACAAACCAATCCACAAACCAAGAAAGGAGTTCGGGAATGTTGTAGGACACAAGGTTAGTATGAGTTTCTGTGCCCTAGGAATGAATGATTAAAGGATAATAAAGGAACTTCTTTTACAATAACATCAAAAAAAGAGGAAAAAAATAACAGCAAAAACCATTTTAAGTTAGGCATTGCTCTGTCATCCCTAGAGACAAGAATTTCCATTTCATCCAAAAAGAATATTCCATGACCCTATTCGAGCCTTCTTGAGGAGCCAGACACCTCACGGGCTCTAAGTCTAGTGTATGCCAGCCCTGCACACCCTTTGACATGACTGTGTTTGCCTCTACTCTGGGGTTTCCTTGCTGTGGTTCACGAACATTGCCCTTTTTGTCCCTGGAGGCACTGTCTTAAGTGACTGAGTTTCCACAACTTTTCAGAGTGCTATATCCTCAGTGGAGCAGTGCTCACCCAGCCCCAGGGAGACCCGGATGGTGCAGCGCCCCACCCACCCACCCAGGGAGACCAAGGATGCTGCTGCGCTCCCCTACCAGAGAGACCCGGATGCTGCAGTCTTCCCCCCCCCCCCCCCCCCCCAGGGAGACTGCTGCAGCCTCCTCTCACTGGTTTTTCCTTTCCCTTAGTTCCCAAACCTGCTCTGTGAGTCTTTACTCCCTATTATGTAATAATACAAACTTCTGGTTCTGTTTGGGGAGAAACTCAAGGTTAAGACCGCCATCAAGATAAATAAGAAAACATGCATACCACACAGGCACAAGGAGTTGGGTCTGAGCTTCAGAACTGACTTTTGTTTGTTTGCTGCTCACTTATTTACTTACTGTAATCAGCTTGATTGGCCACTGGATACCACTGGAATCTACTTGGGGAGGTTGGAGCAAGGCCCAGAACTGGGCTTAGTGTTACATGCTACAACCTCCACACTAGGAAGGTGGAGACTGATGGATGGATCCCTGTCCCATCTAGTAGGTGAGGTCCAGTAGTGAAAGATCTCTATTCAGAAGCCCAAGTTTGGTTCCCAGCACCCACGTCAAACAGTTCACAACCACCTATGAGTTAAACTCCAAGGGATTTGACACAGTCAAATCATCTGCCGTCACTACACACACACACACACACAAAGAGAGAGAGAGAGAGAGAGAGAGAGAGGGAGGTGTCTCGAAAATTCTTTAATTTCTCACCTTAGGAAATAATACTCCTTTTATTGGCTAAGAACAGTAAATCTGTAGGGTTAAAATAATTCTCTTGTTCAGAACCAAGGTCAACTTGGTCAACTTGGATTCACCTGGATTACTAAATTGGTCATATGACATGGTCTATCATTGGTTTTACAGATTTACTAACTCATTCCATGTTGGCACTATGTAGAGTCTACATCCCATCACACTTGTGTTTTGAGTAAATCCAAGTCACATATTAGTAGCTGAAAATAAATTGAGACTGAGAAGAAAACACAAATTTCTATAGAGACATCAGAGTGTCAGCTATGAAGCCTAAAAAATTCATAGGTTTCTACATCAGTATTCCTCTTTGGAATACAATAATGTGCAAAAAAAAAACAAAACAAAAACAAAAACAAAACAAACAACAACAACAACAAAAAAAAAAACAAAACAAAACAAAAAAAACCCAGTTGTCATCAGGGAAAAAGCAAAACAAAAAGAAAAAAAAACAAAGCAAATGAAAACAAACAAACAAAAAATGTAATGGCCTTGTTCTTTCATCTCCCTGGTTAGCAAAGGTGATTTTGGTACCAGTCAATTCTTCACTGGGTAAACTTCATTGCATAACTGTCCATTTCTGCGACTGCCCACTAAGGCCCGGGACTTTTAACATCTTCGCTCCCTCAGACAGTCTTCTGATGTAGCTCAGCAGTTGGTCCAGAGGAAGCAGAGGTCCCCGCCTCCCATCTCCTCTCTCAATTGCCAATAAAGCAAACAGCCTTCCTATTTGGGGTGCCTGTGTCGTCCAAGTAGAGATTAGAAAAGGGTTTCCTTTCTCGTTCTTCCTTTTCGCTCATTCACTATGACAACTGTAAATGACATCTCAAAGATGCCATCTGCCTCTAGCCTGTGCCATGCTATGCACAGATGGGACCCAGATCTGCTTATAGCAATGCCAGATATTCCATCCCAAAGAGTAGCTTAACAAAGTTGATGGCTTTTCCCATCAACTACCTACAAACAAATTGAAAAGGCTATTTTTCCCCAAAATTCCAGGTGTTAAATGTCTGTATTAATGCTGCCCTTTGAAAATATAACACTTGGAAAAAGGTACACTAATTCTAATCATGCCAATAATTGAAAATCGCATAGGGACTGACAAGATGGTTGAGTGGATAAAGGCGCCTGCCAGCAGGAGGATGACCTGAGTTTGATCCTCAAAACCGTGAGGAGGAAACAATACTCCCGTAAGTTGGCTTCTGACCTCTGCACGCACCGACACATACACACAACTAAGAAAACAAGTGCCATAAAAATCAAAAACAAAGAGATAAGAGAAAAAAGCATACAAAAGTCTTGTTCGGTCTGGTCTCCTCTGTCACTTACTGCCCATGACTAAGAGCATTGCTACCCAATGACAGGCATCCTCCTGTGTCAAACACTGGACTGTGAAGAAGACTAGACCATCAGTTCTTCCCTCAAGAAGCACGTTGCTTAGTGGAAGGAGCAAACGCAGCGGCAGGCAATCAACCCACGGTCCACAGCACCACAGGCTTCACACAAACACAGAAGGGCACAAAGGAGGAGGACCCGGAAGACCCGGGAAATTCAGTTTCATGGCGGGCGCAGCCTTGGAACATAAGTAGCTGTAGAGTAGTGGGGAGAGGGGGGCAGGGAGAAGAGTGAGTCTGAGTATCAGGCCAGTGAAACAAATGTCAGCTAGGTACAGAAGCGAGGCTGCGGAGGAAGCACAGGATGCAGCCGGGGAAGGGCTTGCTTGCCAGATTGTGGACAGACACTCTGAGCAGAGGCAAGCTGCAGGATAATGATGGGGACCATTTTCCATTCGAAAGGAAGCACTAGGGTGCAGAAGGACCGGAGGTCATAAAATAGAATATAATGCTATTTCCTCAACAACAACAACTATATGTCAGGCTCAGACTGCTCTTCCCAGGCCTGATTTCATTCTCCCAGCAGTCATAAGAAGCAGTAATAGAACGAACACTTATTAAGTTATAACTATGGACCAGAGAGTATGCACAGGACTTTAACCTTCAAAACATCCTGGCTGGACAGAGCCATGTCCAGCTTACGGTCCCAAGGCTTGGATGTTAAGTAACCTGCAAGGGTAAGGCGACATGAGGGACAGAGTCCAGACTCGCAATTAGACGTGTGCGTCAGACTCCCCTGCTAGGAGCCTCTTCGCTAAAGTAATCAAGAGGCTACAGGATAAAATCTGGGTGCTGTATTATAAAACAAGAAACAACTCTGAAGGAGAGGACTGGGAGGTGAGGGAGGAAGGACAGAGAGAAGTCCAGGCTGAATGCCAGCCTTTGAGCCCAAGAATCTGAATGAATGGCCCTTCACTGTTTTCCTCAGAAGCACAAGAAGAGACAGAGCAATGAACTGCATTTAGGACATGTCAGATATGAGTTATCTGTTTACTGTCCAATGGAAAAACGGCCCAAAAAGCCATGGGTTGTGCATAGAAACAGAAGACGTGGGCGGGTGAAAGTAAGACATCCAAGTAGGTCACAGAGAGGGGCTCAGTGCAGATCCCTGATATCCAAGAAGACCCTCAGACAAGGGCAGTGTGGGGGACAGGGGGGCTGAGACGAGTCCCTAAGAGAAAGTATGCTCAGGAAGCGAAGGACGGTGGGGAGTGTGGCCCCCCTCCACTCTCAGTCTGCTTCCTCACTCCATCCAGGGAGGGTACAGCACGTCATTAAGGCCAAGAGGCAAGGTCAACCTCCTTCACTTCCACCCTAGCAAAGGCAACCTCCCTCTCTCCCACTCTGCATCCCTTTTCCTTAGTGAAACAGTCCCAGTCAAGCTTAGACTTGGGGTTTGACATTGGTCAGAAGTAGGGAGAACAGGCCTTGGGTCTGTCTAGCTCTAGGACATACAGGCATCTCCAGTGTGACACAAAGAAGGGCCCTACAAGGTCCTATTGAACCTGTACTGGATTTGGGATAATAAAATATTCAGCTTGGCTTTACTTTATCCCGTTTGTGTAGGGTACTTGTACAAATATAGTATATGGGTATATGTATAGCACACATATATGTGGATTTTTTTTGATATTCAGTTAACATCTAGTATTTCTCTGTGTGGCATTTACTGTATTTTTAATCAGTTATTTAATGTCTACTTCTTAGAGTGAAACTTGGTCATTGCAAAAGCTGCACTTATCTCTTTAAACCTAACAAATGACTTAGACAAAGACATTCACAACGTGTCTTCTTATCTGATTGATTGGTTAGACAAATGAATGGGTGATCAGCAACACTAAAGTATAGAAGGGTTAGGTAGGGTTAGGACAGCACATGGGTTTAGCAGCTAGATGGTAAGGAGAAGGTAATGCTAATTCCCCTTCCATGATAGGCAGAGATAACAAGGGAAGGAAAGGAAACTCTCTCAGAAGACCCACTGTACAGGGTCATCGGGGACCAGTCTAGTTTACTCTCCTGGTTTACAACGTGGGCCCCTCTTTGGGTTTTGAAAACACAGAAAGAATGAATTCAGGTGGATACGTTCAATATTGTCTCCAGTCTAAACAGTTCCTGACTCCAAAAAAGATCCGATGATCTTATGACAGAGGCCACAGCCAAACTCTGAGGCCATTCCCAAGCAGACTGCAAAGCAGGCACACTTGATGACTGTGGCAGCAAGGCACGGGGACACATCACGGAACAGATGTGTGCTTGCCTATAAACAGCCCTACGCCTCCTTCCTTTGTGTTCAGCCCTAAGGTAAAGTCAGGTAAAGTGGGTAAAAGCATCATGCCTAAACCACTAAAGTAAATTACACACTTTACGGTGATATTCGTGGCACATGAATAAATGTTTATTGTTCCCTGGGTATTAGTTTTTGTGCACTTTAGGAAAACACATCTACCTCATCAGAGTCATGATATACCTTGTATTACAAAGAATCCTTGATTGGTGTATTAAAACTAAGATTGTCTCCCAGGCGTGGTGATGTGTGTCCATAGACTTAGCTTGGGAGACTAGGGCAGGGAGATCTCTCAAGAACAGGAATTTAAGACTTGCCTGAGCAACGTAGCAAAACCCCTAAATACGCCTGCGTGTGTAAAATCTGTGAATATATGTGTGTATATATATAATTACATATATGCTACTTAAGAAAAACAAGCTGTGAAGATAATTCTTTAGTTATATCAAAGGTCGTCAGGGTGGCATGCAAACAATTCAATCGTGGGACAGCATGAACAGGCAAGTGAGGGCTTCCACGGCTTCCAGGCTTGAGTTCAAATCAGAACTCCGTCGAGCACTGGTTACAGAATGACCCTAAGGAAATTGCTCAACCTCCATGAGTCTCAGATCACTGAACTGAAAATACTTGCTTTACAGGTTTCGAGGGTAAAATGAGATCAAGCACTAGGGTCCCCAAGGGAACCCTGGGTGTGGCAGCTGGTGTGCAGGATCCCAGCGATGATATTGGTAGCGATGAGTGTCATGTACATCCTCAGACCCAGCCCAGCGGTGGCTAATGCAGTACTGTGCCCATTCATCCCAGACAGCCCTTGCTTCCCACTTAAAACGTACGTGCTTCAAGCAAGCACTGGCTAGGCTGGTGAGAAGGGCTGACAGCCAAGGAGGGACAGCGGGTAACAGGAGCTTGGTAGCATTCGCAGTAGTGCCGGGGGCAGGTTGTGGGATGCAGAAAGGTTCCTGGGAGAACAACAGTCTGTGTTTCGACAGAGTTGTTGCTCTCCTAAGAGCATGGAGTGATGGACTGACCGAGTGTGGAGTGTTAACCTTGTAATTATTAACCCAGACTGGAAACATGAAAGGTAAATGACCTGTGTAGAATGGGAGCCAGGGACAGCCTTATCAAGAACAAATCAGCCTCTTTGATCTTGAAGTAAAACTGAGTCATTAATGTGAAGCTTCCACCTCGGGTTTTTCCAGACACTAAAGTAGTTGCCTAATTCCCAGCTGTCTGGAGTTTCCAGTTCAAACTGGCCTTAGAGGAAAAAGTCCTACCACCTTGTTAAGAGTTCACACTCTATTAAAAAACATTACAGATCTGAGCCACTAACACAGAGGCACGGGGCTTTCAAAGATACTTTAAAGCAATCTAAACAATCTGTGTACAGATAATCCGTCCTACCCAGTCAGAAATTAAACACAGGCATATAGACAGAGGGGTAGACGGAGGGAATTCAAGGGAAGATGACGGCAGGGGAAGAGGTGAACCGTGAAACACAATAAAATAAAAACACACTGGGGGATTCGGGATGGCTTAAGGTTGAGGAAAAACTGGGAAAAGAGGGAGCAGCCAAGCAAGAACCATGACAACCACATCTCTTGCTCCATTTCCAGAAGCTTCTCCAGCCTTCCCCTCCAGAGATGATCTGCACAGAAGCATGAATTAATCAGCATGCAAATCCCTCCCTTTATCTGTGAAAATCGAATTTAGCTGCCAATCCTGATCGAGGGCACACAAGCCTCCTCACAGAAAGAGCCTCACTCCCGGGGAGAATGCCTTTTTCTCTCCTGAAATCAAAGCTTGCATAAGCCCAGGGAAACAGCTGCAGCTGGAGCTGCAGACTTAGTAAAAGGTGGAGGGCTGAGGACAGTAATTATAATTAGCGGTTACATAACATGTTTGCTCTTCAAAGTGCTGCAAAAGGATCAGCTAATTAATAGCTTACTGTGCCCCGCGCAGATCCCCTGGTTTTTCATGGAGTGACTAATCCTTGTGCCCCCACTGAATTCTGAATGGTGGCAGCAGAGGACCTTGGGCAGCGAGACCACAGCGATACCCAGCTCTCTTATGGAGCCATTTCTTGGGGAACAGTTCTGGGAGAGAGCTGTCTTACATCCTCCGGGTAAGTCCTGGAGGTGCTGCCAGAGAGGCGATGCTAAGTTAGAGAGACCATCAGTCTAGGGAGGTTGGCTTTAGAGAAAATGCAAGATGGTACTGGCTTGTTCTTGCTTCCCTGCTCACCCAGGGAGACATCTCCGAAATGAGGTGGCCTAGATCTCTGAATTCTCATCTTCTGTTTCCTCCCCACTCCACAGCCTACACCTTTTGAATATACGATGGTGATAGCTGAATGTAAGAATTGTCTGTCTCCTCCAAGAGTTCCTTCCCCACAGGTTTCAGCAGCCTATGATGCTTTGAATTTATTTACAAACCATTGCAAGGACATGTGAACCTGCATTTCCTCAGGAGAAAGCTGGTTCTTCTACCACACTGTAAATTCCAAAAACGTAGTGCTTTGCACATAGAGTACACTAAATATACATATATATCTTTGGGATGAACAGATGGGCAGGATGGATGTCATCAAATTTCTCTCATAGGGATGGCGAATTGGCTCGGACCATTGGTGCTTATCAAGCAAGTGTGAGGTCTGGAGTTCAACACCCAGAACCTCCATAAAAACGTAGGTCATGGTGGCTTACTTGCATAGTCTTAGTGCTGAGAAGACAGATACAGACAGATCCCTGGGCTTCACTGGCCAGCTAGATTAATCTAATTGGGCCAATTAATCTCTGGGCCAATGAGAGATTCTGTCTCAAAAAGAAAGAAAAGAAAAAAAGGTGGAGGTCCTTAGGAACAACATTGAGACTAGGCTGTCTTCTGGCATCCATGTGCACTTGCACACACAGGTAGAAATCACCTGTGCACGCGCACGCACGCACACACACACACAGAAAAATGAAAACTATGATTTAAAAGATAGTGTTGTATGTATGCATGTATGTATACAATAGAATACTCTTCACTGCTTAAAAGTAAGGAAAATGACATATCCTATATTGTTGGTGTACCTTAGCAGTATCATGCTAAGGGAAATAAGTATTTCATGACTCTACTTCCATGGGGTGCCTAAAGTAGTCAAATTCCTGTGAGAACAAAGGCAAATGGCAGGGTGCCAACGGCTGTGGGGAGGAGGAGTGATGGGCTCCAGTTTTAGAAAATAAGTTCTGGGGGTTGGGGATTTAGCTTAGTGGTAGAGCACTTGCCTAGCAAGCACAAGGCCCTGGGTTCGGTCCCCAGCTCTGAAAAAAAAAGAAAAGAAAAGAAGTCCTGGAGACCGGTTCTACCATGGTGTGGACGTATATAATACCCATGGATTCCATACTGAAAACAAACCAGTATCATGCAGTTAAATAAAACTTAACTCCTTGGATTTTGTCATCTTTTGTCTGAAAAGCTGTCATATCAAAATGTGTCAAGAGTATACACTCCTCCAAGGAAATGGTTCATAGAGTCGCTTTATCTCAGCTGGCTAAGAGGAGACGGTAAAACACACACACACACACACACACACACACACACACACACACACACACATACATACTGTGAACTACGGTGTTTCAAAAGATGGGTGTGTAAAATTCCCTCCGTATGTTATTTTCCCAATCCTCCTCCTACATCATCACGGTTAAGCTGATAAATCCGAAGCCAAATGCCTACCCTAGTAAATGGCAGAGGTGAGTGTGACCCAGAGGGAGGCAGCCACACCCCTTCTGGTGCTGTTCCAGGTAAACAGGAAGCCAGCAGAAAGGAATCTGTACCTGCACATGCATACGTGATCTCACTCCAGGAGCCGCTGTCTGTGCAAACAGAAGTGATCTTTCCTCCAGGACTCTCAAAGCCCTCCTCGCAGTCATAGTGAGCCACACTCCCCTGGCTGGAGCTGTGATTCCCCACCAAGATGGCGTTCTGAACTTCAGGGGGACTGCCACAGCTGATCTCTGCAAGGAAAGGCAAGAAGACATCAGTGAGGAGCCCTGACTCCCATCCCCGCAATTAGGCTCTCAGAAAGAAACATTTCATGATAACAGAGGCCATTCATCTGGGAAAAGAGAAAACCGACTCCCTCAAATAGTTCAAATGTAATTATATAAAATTAAGGTTATTCAGAAGCATAGGAAACCGGTGTGCCTGGATTTAATGAAATTTTCAAACGTGCACACAGAGAGAAGAGCCAAATTAGGAGGTGGCTTATGTATAGAGCTCCTTGTGTATGAAATAATACATCTTAGGGTTCGTTTACATGTTAACGTTCTCTGGAACTTTTTACTATGTATCTTCAGATCCTTAACTCTTCAGTGGAGGACAGTGCAGTTGTAGCAACTGTTGTCAACTGAATAGGAAATAAAATATTACAGAATCCTTGACATTCTCAAAGCAAGGCAATGCAGAAAGTGCTTATCTTTCTATAGTCACATCACACTCAGCTCTCAAGGGGAAAGGTCACTCGCAAAGGAGAGGATAGATCAGAAAGCATTAGAGTGAGTTCAAGTTTCCTTTTTATAACCTTAAAACTACATATATATTGTATTAAAAGATAGTAAACTACATATACATTGTAGTGCCAGCCAAAGCAGGCTTCAGAGCACAAGTGCAGTATATCCGGAGACTTTTAATCTTCAAAATTGTCACGGGTACCTTTTCTGACAAAAATTCAAGTGTACTTAATGAAATACTGGCTTAATAAATCCTTGTAAGCCCAGAACTTGGGGGCTGAGGTAGGGCAACTGGAAGATCAAGGCCGGCCTGGGCTGCAGAGTGAGACTGTTTCCAACACAGCACAGGACTAATGAACACATGGTTCTCGTCTCCTGCCCTTGCCCTCTGGGGGGCAACCGTGGCTGAAGGCCTCTGAGCTTTACTCAGTTTCCTTCTTATATTCCACTGGTTGTGTTGACTCCAGTGATGGGGTTCACTATTCAGATCTAAGCCCACTTTCCAAACATCCTTTTGGGGACTTTTTAATTTTATTTCAGATAAAAGACTTAAAACATACAAATAAATGTGAATGAGTATGCAAATCTGTCTGTAATATTGAAACAACAGAAACAACTCAAATGTTTATCAAAATAGAGTTGGGTGTAGGTGTGGTCAATCCACCTGTCCTCCCAGCACCCAGGAGGTGAAGGCAAGAAAAACATTGATGGCAGCCTGGGCTACAAGAGGCAAATAAACCACGGTATGACTGTGCAGTCATAAAAAGACCAGAAAGATCCATGCACTCGTGTGAAGAGATTCCAGGATACACTACTGAGTCAAGAGCAGATTTCGTGTGTATAAAATTCATGGGCATCTCTGTTTGCATGGCTTTCCCTTTCTTTGACTCCAAAGTTAATTACATACGTATGTTCGACAAAGGATTATATAGTGTGTGTTTCAAAAATACACAGGAACTTGAAAAATACTAGTTATTGGCTGTTAATAGACTCTTACAGTTTCTACCAAAAAAAATAAAAAGTAACCCTGTTTAAGGAGAAAACAAATCAGAATAGGTATGTCTTAAGAAATGGAGTGTATAGGTTTTGGGAAGAACATGGATGAACAATGGAATTGGTAAGGCACACAGACACATCTCTGTAGCCATGTGTTAAACTGGACCACTCAATATAATCTTAAATGATTCTAAAGGTTGAGCAACAGAAACACAGTTCCAAAGGGTTTCAGTAAAACGTGAGCAGTGAGGCTTAAGGGACCGGTAGAGCTGTCTCCGTCACTGACATGACAGATCGCAGGTACGATGCTACTCAAAAAAGAAAAATATAAAGTAGGACTGGGAATGCACTGGTAGTAAGCCCGAAGTGCCACCCCCATCCCCAACACCATTGAGCACAGAGTAGTGCTGAAGCAGGAGGATCAGAAGTCAAAGTCCGCTCGATAGTGCATGCTGTAATTCCAGCACTTGGAAAGCAGAGGCAAGAGGATCTCTGTGAGCTCAAGGACAACCTGGTCTACATAGTAGGGTATATACCAGCCAGAGACACCGAGAAACACTGTCTCAGAAATAAATAAATAAATAAGTAAAGGTTCAAAGTCAGCCCGGGATACACTCAGTAACGCAGAGCAAGGGAGAAATATAATGAGATCTACATCTACATGTGATCTCAGCTGTACCTAAAAATGAAAAGAAAAAGAAAATCTTTATGCTTTCCATTTTGATTTTGAGTTTTCTACTTCATTTGTAAAAAGTCAGGAAAAGCTGCCATACCTCTAAAATAAAAGCTCACTCACTGAGTTAAAGCATTCAGAATAAAGACAACGGTATATTATGTTCCCACGGCCTCATCAACCATGCTTGGCCTTAAGAAGGTAGCCTCACCGAGCCTGCTGGTGTAAGCTGTCATCCCAGTTACCCCGGAAGCTGAGGCGAGAAGATCGCAAGTCCAAGGGCTGTCTGAGCTGCTTTGGGAGTTCAAGGCCAATGGAAAAAATGGAGTAAACCTTGTTACAAAATAAGAAGTGAAATGTGGGCCAGGGGTGTGGCTTATGGTAGGATGCTTGCTTAGCATGCACAAGACCCTGGTTCAAATGCCCAATGCTATAAAAAAAGAAAAAGAAAAGAAGGAAGAGGAAGAAGGTTAGAGAAGATGAAGGTCCTCTTAAGCCCTTGATACAGAATTAGTGGATCTAAATGCTCCTCTCTGCCTCATTCTGGATGCTTGGCCTGGTGTTGTAGGACCAAGACTTACTTTCCTAAGAGATGCTGGCAAGATCAGACTCTCATCAGTTGCTCTTGGAGATACCCAGAGATCTGTAATAAATACAGTAGCCCAGGAGTCTGTGTTCATTATATCACAATATTCAGTATGTCAGTGTTCTGGTTAAATTTAGCTTTCAGCCAATATAGACTCAAATCATAAGCAGTTAGGGCCAGAATGAGGAGGTCACTTCATAAAAATCCCATCTTTATCCACTTCTTAGGTCCCAAGTTCGGTCACAGGGCTCTGTTGTCTTTTTATACATGTTTACCAGATACAAGACCCCTTAGCCTTCACTGTGTTTTTCCAGCATCAAACCTTTACTGGCCCCAAACATTGCAAGGCATCGGTGTGCACATTATTTGTGTGCACATGAGCAGCCAACCAAACGAGTAGTTAATGTTTTCTAAGACTGCCCAGTTATTCATGTACAAAACGTCTGGTTTGAGCCAGGATTCAGTCAGAGCAGGTCTGAGAGGGAATAAGAGAGAAAAGCTGAAAATTGAAACATTAATGAAGAACTGAAGTTGAAAACACAGCCTGTGTACCCTGAATATGGACTCCCAAAAATCTCAACGGTGAGGTTAGGACAGGAAGCAGCAAGAGAGAGCTATGTTATTAGAGGAATGCAGGTTCCAAGAGAGTAAGAACATGGTGGACAATGAAATTGGTTTCTGTCTTAAACATACTCAATGGCAGTGGAAGGCATGATGACTTTAGTTGTGATTGCAAGAACTTTATAATTAATATAGAAGAAAATCACCAGATTAATGACAAGTCATTGGATTGGTCTTTCGAGAGGAAGACTCAGAGCTGACAGCACCCACAGTTCTGTGAGTTTTCCGTTACTGAGATGTTCAAGTTGCATAATCCCTTGGCAGAAGATATTCAGGAATACTACATGATCTGGATAAAACACATTCTTCTAAGCACTTGTCAGTAGGAATCACCCAGGGAATGTATCAAGTTATGCACGTTGACTATTAGAGCTTTAGTGTGCAATGGCATCCGTGGGCTCCATGTTTGAAGACTTGTTCTTTAGCCAATGGCACTGTTTTGGGAAATTGTAGAAGGTCCAAGCTGGGAAACACATATTGATGGGCATGAGTCTAGGACAGTACCTTAGACCTTCTTTTAATCCCTTCTACTTCCCGGTCCTCTAAGATATGTTAGACCATGGCTGTCATGGACAGAACTAGCCACCATGCCTTGTCCAACATAAAAGTCTATTTCCCTTTGACCATGACCCCAAATGAATAATTCTTCCCTTAACTTATTCTATTAGATGTTTTGTCACAGCAACCAGAAGAACATCTGACACAGAAATCAGGGCCAGGAAGTGAGATCTCAGCTATGATAAACTTGACTGTGTGGTTCATAGACCTTCTGTACTAGCTTGTTGGAGAAATGTTGAAGAATGTGGAGCTCTGGGTTAGAGAGCCTTAGAATAGAGCTTAATGGGTCATTCTGATGGCAGCTAGGAAGATCAGAATAGAAAAGTGCAGATAGCGAAGGCCCAGCTCATAGTTTGGGAGAACACAGGTTCTGCTGGGGATTGAGCTAGGGGTTATTTATGTCACATTCTGTCAAAGAATTGTGCTCTGCCTGGCCCCTAAAAGTTTGACAGATGCTGAATTTGAAAGTTATTATATTAATTTGCTTGGTAGAGAAAACTTTCTAAGATGTCATAACATCAAAGATGTGGCATGATCGCCGTTCACTTAGTCTAGCTAGATTTATAGTGTGGGTAGAGATTTAAAAGCAAAACAGAAAGTTTCAAGTTCACTTTTAGCAGGGAAAGGAGCATGAGAGACAGGATGGGTGTGGACAAAACAGTAGTTGTTAGAGTAGGCCATTAAAAGAAGCTCAAACTCTGAGTTGTAAAGGCACAAAAGCTACGATAACCTTGAGAGTGAGAGCCCACCCATCAAAGGTTCTAGAATGGAAAAGTGCAAGCTAATTATAAAACTTTCTTTAAGAAGGAGAGTGGGTGGGTGGGGAGTATATAAGTAGAGAGTACCACTGCAGGAGTTCCTGCCCCAGCTTAAACAGGACTGCCCAGAAAATGTTTCTCCTGGGGTCAGGCTGGCAGGCTCTCAGAGACCACTCCACTTAATTGCTGCTGGCTCTGCAGGAATGTGGACTCAAATATTCCAGGGTCATGGGGGCTCACATCAAGATTTCAGGAAAGAAGGCAGTGAGGCCGGAAAATGTGTGAAAGGATTGGATTCCCTGCATGTGGCTCATAGGTGGGCTGTGCGTGGGTTATGGCAGACACGTCAGAAATGTGGCTGTGCTGGCCCAAGGGAACGGGCACATGTGCTTCAGGCACCAGATCTGTATAGGCAGAGCTACTCAAGACCCTTGAAGCCCAGATGTTGCTACTAGAAGCCCTGAGCTCTGGACAGAGGTTCAGAGGTTGATGCTTTCCCTGGTGGGTTTCTGTCTCGCTTTGGTCTAGCCTTTGCTTGTTATCATCCAGTTCCTCCCTTTGGGATGGGATGATTTACCCTCAGCCAGAGTATAATGGAAAAACATATGTAGGTTTTGACTTCATAGCTGAGAGTATGCCTATAGTTTAGAAAAGACTTTATACTTTTGACCAGTGTTTAAACTGTTAAAACTATTGGGACTCTTGGAGTTGGGCTAAATGTATTTTTTTATTCTGCGAGGGTCATCATGGGCCTACTGAGACCAGAAGTAGAATATTATGATTTCAGTGTAACATGTCTCCCAGAGGCTCACGTGTTGGAAGCTTAGTCCCTAGCTGGTGGTGCAGTTTGGAAAGGTGTAGAAACGTTGGGATGCAAAGGCTTCCTGAGTAACATGGGCAGTAGACCTTGAAGATCATAGACTGGTCCTGATTCTAGGCCAAACTCTCTGCTTCCTCACCTTTGTGGATATAGAAAACTATTCCCCAAGCCCCTGCTGCTGCGAACCAGACTCTTCAGTGGTGTGTCTTCCTTGCATGATGGGCTCTACCTCCCAAAACATGACCCAGGAGAAACCACTCTTCCTTGAAGTTGTTTGTGCCAAGTGTTTCATTACAGCGTTGAGAAACATTAAATAGAATGATGAAGGGCCACCCCTGTCTCTACCCAGAGATAACTCTTCAGGCTCAGTAATACTTAATAGGGGTCTAGGACACCCTCACTTTTACAAATCCAGCTGGTTTTGATGTATATCCTCAGCTGGACTTTGACGTGAGGTTTTTTTGTTGTTGTGTAGTCGTTGTTGGATTTTTCTTGCGGGGTGGTTTGTTTGATCTCTCTTTTCCTCTCCCCTCCCCCCACCTCTCTTTGTGCGTGCGTGTGTATTTGTGTGTGGTCACAGTGACTTGCTCTATTGGCTTTTCTGGCTGGAGCTCGCAGCAATGGGATCTGAATGAAATTCATCGCATGAATTCCAGCAGGGCTCACGGATTAAATAAGTACTACTCACGCTAACCCTCCACAGTAAGGACCATGTTCCCGCCATACAGGGGGAGACATCTCATGTGGATAACAGACATCCAAAGTCACAGGAGTAACGGTGATGCCCCAGCGCTCATTCATGAGCTACTGCATCTCTGAAATTGTCCAGTATTTTCCTCTCCACTTGTCCTTACTCTTGCAGAACACTTTCTTCCTCAACCATAGAAGAATCCATCTCAAGGACTGATGCTCCGACAGAGCTGTGGGTGATAAAAGTTCCCCCCACTCTGGTGGTCTGTGACAATCTGTTCTATGTGTGCCTGTTTGTTGAGCAACAAGTTCATGCTGGTCGCTACAGCAGTAAGCACAATGGACAAAGTCATTGCTCTCACAGAACCTCGTGGGTCAATAGACAAAGACATCATGAGAAAAATTCAGACTCTGGTGAAAGCTGAACATTAAGTAAGACACTGACTGTGACAGCACACAAAAGACGCTTCCAGTAGAGGACTGGGAGTAACGTGGACTCTCTGCAGATGCAACCTCTTTATTAGGACCTGAGGGATGACCCAGCCATGTGTAGAACTAGAGAATATTTTAGTCAAATAAAACAGCCCCAAGACAACAAATGTTCACTGGGATGCAGGGGGAGGAATCATTATGTGTAGGTCACTGTTGTTGGGAACGTAACATAGTGCATCTAACAGGGGAATAAGTTCAGAAGTTTCTCAAAAAAAGTTAAAACAGCACAAATACAAGCTATACCATTCCTGGGTACATATAAGAAATCTATGTCAGGGGGTTGGGGATTTAGCTCAGTGGTAGAGCACTTGCCTAGCAAGCACAAGGCCCTGGGTTCGGTCCCCAGCTCCAAAAAAAGAAAAGAAAAAAAAAAAAAAAAGAAATCTATGTCAGAATACTACAGAAGGTTTGGAACTGGAGATCATTACGTTAAATAGTGTCAGCCATCATGTGACCTCATGTTCCCTCTCATGTGTGCAATCTATATTTTTTTAAGGATGCAAAACTAGGTGGGGAAAGATTATCTGAGAAAAGGCAATGGAATCAGAGAGAGAAGGGGAGATTTAAAAAGGGAGCAGCACAAGGGTGTATGAGAATGATCAAGGGTATGTGCCATGCCATGGGCCTCAACAGTTTGGTAAAAACAGCATTCACAGAAATCCCACCACACATAAGCGGCCTCCTGGATTTATACCATCACATTTAAACCATGTAGGGCAGATGGTTTCTTTTAGCATGGTGTTTACAGATACGAACATGGAGTTTCGCTTAAAATATATTCAAAAGCCACACTACTGGCAAAAGACAGAGGTGCCGGCTTCGTGAGACCCATTTAAATTTGGGATCTTTAAATCCAGGCACCTAACAATGAAGGCTTCACACTAGGCCCTGAATAGGGCAGACCTGACAGGGCAGCCAAGCCCTGAGATGAAGTCACATGACGGTGCATTCAGATCGGACCACAAGGTCTCTACGACAACCCTCCCAGTCCAATCTTATCTGTGAGACATTTCCCAGAGTGAGAGGGTCCTAGGAACAGATCTCCTAGTCGTGTAGCCGTCTGCACTGGAGCTGTGTGTTGGTCACCTCCCAGTTGAAACAGAAACATTCCCTCTAGAGGGAAGATGATGGCTGACAAGAAGCTTGGAAAATGGCAAGACCCAGGAGGCCCTGCCCAGGCTCACATAAACGGCAGACCTTTCAGTGGAGTGGTCTGCAAGTTAGGCAGGACTCAGTTTTCCCAAGTTGTCACCTCTGCTGGGGTGAGGTTTTTCTGTGATGTGACTGCTCCTATATGTAATACTATAAAAATAAATAAATAAATAAATAAATAAATAAATAAATAAATAAATAAAAAAAACAAAGCAAAATTCTGCTTCACCAAGCTGGACTTGGATGGAGCATTTCTTTGATCTGTCATGGGTGCTTTGGGGGGTGTAGTAAACAGGTAAACAGGGGTAATGCATGACACGAGGGCCTGGTCTGGGTCTTACCTGGAACATGTTCCCCTGCCACAAATGTCTCCAACAAGCTTGAGGTAATTCCTACTAACGACCAATTCAGCAATGCCAATAAAGATTCAAATCTACACTGAAACCTTCCACAGCCCTTACCACGGCAAGGAAATAAACATGAGAACAGTTTATATGCAAAGGAAAGAAAGACTTAAAAACACAAATTTGTGTGGCATATGCATGAGGTTGTTCATTAAAGCGCATGTTTCCCCGGCTAATGACATTATTAAGTAACGACGCCCGAACCCGCATCAGAAATACGGTCACCTAATTATGAGCATGGCTGGGAATTTTCCCTTCGTCTCCCATTGTCTACAGTTTTATTTGAATAATCAACTTCAAAACAGGTCTCCCCGGTGGGGGGAAGCAATGTGGAAGTTTCAGAGTCCACACTGGTAGTAGAAATCATGTCTTCTATTGAGGTACGATGGTCTTCCTACTCATGAAAATAGTCCAGAAGGAAATCAGTTTGATGGAAGGTACAGGCAGCTTGCAGCGTCTAATCAAAACCGACTGCACCGCTTGTCGCCCACATTGGTGGCTGTTTATTGTAAACACTGGCCCAACAATGGCCGTTGATGCTAGAAACAGCAGGGTAATAGAAGGCTTCATCAAAGACTGTTTAGAGATCAATAAATAATAAGCTAAGGAAGCAAAGAAAGTGACCGGGAGTGCCTATAAATCATGGCAGGTAGCTTGCCAGTCCCCAGGAGAATGGATAATAGATTCTAACGATTCCAGCTCCCTCCCCGGTGAAAAAGGTCCCAGAAAACTAAGTGCATAGAAAACTCTACAAAAGAGCAGAAACAAGTGTGCATACTAAAAGAAAAAAAAAAAACACATTAAAGTTGGTTTTCATTTTTACCCAGCAATAAATAGAAATGGCTCTATCATGCTTAGGATCAAATCAAGTTTACAAGACACCTGGAGAGCGGCGGAATGTGGGGCTTGTAAGGGCCCACGTGACGGACACAGTCTGAACCCACGCTCTACACCACCCTTATATTTTGAACCAGATAATCCAACACAATCTCTAGACATTGTGGGCCTTGCCCATCATCCCATATTTTTAAACATCCCTTGCAGAATGTGTGTCCGAGTTCCAAACACCATGGATGGTGTTAGGGTTGTTGCGGTCACGTGGAAGTAATATGGCCAAAGGAAAGAAGCTCAAATCTGTAGCCAACGGTTTTGCACACTGCCCAGCATGCTCTGAATTCAGCTTTGTGTAGGTTGATCCTCCCTGTGGGGCTGTTTGGACACCTCATTGTTTATCTCTGAGTTGGGGGGTTGGAATATAATGTCTCAGCATGGGGTGAGATGGATTTAGAAGATGTTATTGTAATTGCCAGAGGAAAACGGAAGAATTATCCTATGCCACGAGCTCTACGCACTGGTAGCCTATTAGCTGCTCTAACTAAGCTAATGAGCTCATTAGCACCCACAAGGCCACTCGCCCTTAAGGCAGGAGGAAGATAGAAATTACTTTCTGATGTCTTTTGTCATCTGATGCCTTCTATCAGCTTTAGCCCTGACAAAACAATATATTTTCTCCAGCTCGTGTTCATCGAGAGAGCTCGTTTGGGAGAAAAATTTCCATTTCACACAAAGGCACTTACTGTCAATAACTAGTGTTTAGTTTGGAAACAGCTAGAATTGAAACACTTCGGAAGCTGCGGGGGAGGTGACAGGGCAGTAAAGGCCTGACTGATGATGGGGGTTTATCAGCAGGCTTGTCAGGATTTTCTATTTGTAGAGGTGTTGATCAGCTTCAAGACTTTCGAGCTGTCACGAGCATCCGGGTATGCGGATGTTTCTCTTCTCAAAGGACATTAGAGCCCTCATTTTAGGATCCAGTTGTAAACAGACTCTACATATTGACAATGAGGAATTGAGGCAAAGAGAAGTTTGAAGGATTTCACACCTAGCAAGGCATGGTGGTGCTTAATCCCAGCACCCAGGGGGCAGAGGAGGAGGATCTCTGAGAGTTCAAAGCCAGCCTGATCTACGTAGTGAGTTCCAGGACAGCCAGGGCTGCATGGTTAAAAATAAAATCAGTGGCGCATGCCCCTATCCCAGGCAATTAGAAGGCTAAGGCAGAAAAACAGGAACTTTTAAACTAGCTATATATGTAAGGCCACCTCTGAATTTGAGGCCAGCCTCAGTTTCCAACAAGACTGTGCCCTCAAGCTGGCTAGGAAGGTGGTTTAAGAGTCCGGATCTCCAGAACCTATACAAAAAGTCCTGGTAAGGATGATGTGCCCCCCTCCCCAAGCAATCCAAGTCATCCCCGAGCGGGCCAGCTAACCAGGGTTCTCTGAGATACCTGTCTCAGTATATAAGGTGGTGGGCAATCAAGGAAGTCACCCAACATCAACCTTGAGCCTCAATAAATACATTCGTGCATAAACATTTGAACACATATATACCAAGGCACCACACACACACACACACACACACACACACACACACACACTAATCCAGAAGCAGCTCTGAAGCAGGCAGGCCTCCAGTACTACCATTCTCTCATCGAAGCTTCAAAGGATGTTAAAAGGGGGAAAGTATAGCTGAGACACACCTTACCCCTCTATACAAGGAAACAAGAGAACTTCCAGCACTATACAAGGAAACAAGAGAACTTCCAGCACATGGCTGTCCCAAAAGTGGCAGAGGTCTCTCAGTCTGTAAAGCTCTTGTTTCATACTCTTAGCCATGAGTCTCATGAGCAAAGTCATAGTTCAGTTGGCACATCCAGGAGCATCCAAAATAGAGTCATATCTTAACAGCATCTACTTAGCGATGATGTTTTTAAAATGGCTTTAAAAGAGGGGCTGGGGATTTAGCTCAGTGGTAGAGCGCTTACCTAGGAAGCACAAGGCCCTGGGTTCGGTCCCCAGCTCCGAAAAAAAGAACCAAAAAAAAAAAAAAATGGCTTTAAAAGGAAGAAAGGCAATATAGCTTACTGAAATGTTTTTTTAATTAGTATACAGTAAGATATCAGAAAATATATTCCAAATGAACTAAACTTCCCATCATCTGAGCACAGCCCAGAAACACCAAATGTGCCCGCTGCCGCTCCATCCTCCTGCCTCCCTGGGTACCATTAGTCGAGGAGAGCATTTCCTGTGCTAAGTCTGGGTGTGGTCTCAGAATCCTTTCTGAATCCAAGAGCAGTGGTGCAAGCCAATCGTTGCCGCTTCCCAGGAGGCTGCACCAGGAGGTCTTGGGGCCAAGAGTTCAAGACCAGACTGGGTAACAGTAGGATCATCCACTCTCAAACCCACAAAGACAATTCTTTCCACAGTGCTTGACACTCAGAAGCAGTCGCACTGGGAAAGGCAAGCTGCTTCCTGTTATGTAAACGCACTGATCTGTGTTCTGATTTATGCATGAACCATTCCAAACGTTTATGGACCTTGTCAAGAGGAGACTGGGCGGGGTTGGGGATTTAGCTCAGTGGTAGAGCTCTTGCCTAGGAAGCGCAAGGCCCTGGGTTCGGTCCCCAGCTCCGGAAAAAAAAAGAACCAAAAAAAAAAAAAAAAAAAAAAAAAGAGGAGACTGGGCTCCAGTAAGGGAACGCTTCACTTTGGTAGCGATGGAAAGGAGACAGGAGAGGATGGAGGAGACTAATCAGGACATGTGTGTATTCAGAGGCCACAGTCAGGAGCTGAGTTTCTTTCTAAAGTCTGTGGTCATTTACACATTTTAACAGTCTTATATGGGAAAGAGAATTATATGACTTACACTTTAGAATTTGTTTTGTTTTGCTTTGCTTCCTCCCACCCTCCCCCAACCCCCGCAATGTGCAGAGGGCAGAGCAAGCATGGACTGTGTCTTTTGTTTGGAGGCAGGGTCTCACTATGTAGCCCAAGCTGGCCTCAGCCATCAGGATTACAGACTACCACACTACCACACCGCCAGCTTCTCTACATCTTAAAGAAAGTGATTGACCCAAATCCACTCTTTCACCCCAGTTCTAGGAATTGAAACCAGAGTGGCTCGCTCACTCGTTCCTGCTCCCCCCACCTCTCTGTCTCTCTCTCTCTGTCTCTCTCTCTCTCTCTGTCTCTCTCTCTCTCTCTGTCTCTCTCTCTCTCTCTCACACACACACACACACACACACACACACACACACACACACACACACACACACGTGCGGAAAACAGATGCTCCCCCAACCCCAAAGCTGGTCTGACACTATTAACCGTTCCTCACTGGGCCCTTGTAGAGGAGGCAGTCTCTACACTCAACATAGCGCACAGACCCTCCATGGCACTACCCCATTCCCTGTTCTCCCCTCACCCCAGTACTCCACCTTCTCCCCTGCATAATTATCATTTCTGTCCCTAACAGGACAATGGTGGTGTACTTCTCTTGAGTCTCAGTCGAGACTTTCTCAGTCCCAGTATCTAGCACATATAACAGGAGTCCCAGTCTCCAGATGGTTGTTGTTGATGACAGTGTCATGCTTTATACAGCTAACTTTATGTCAACTTGACACAAGCAAGCTACCATCATCTAGGAGGAGGGACCCTTGAGCGAGAAAATGCCTCCATATGATCAGGCTAGCCTGTAGGGCATTTTCTTAGTGATTAATGGGGAGGTCCCAGCCCATTGTGGGTGATTCCATCCCTAGGCTGGTGGTCCTGGTGTCTATAAAGAAGCAAGCTGTGCAAGCCATTAGCAGCAAGCCAGCACGCAGCACCCCTCCGTGGCCTCTGCGCCAGCTCCTGCCTCCAGGTGCCTGCCTTGCTTGAGTTCCTGTCCTGATCAGTGATGAACAGTGATGTGAAGCAGAAGCCAAATAAATCCTTTCCTCCCCAGCCTGCTTTCCTCACAGCAATAGAGACCCTAAATAGGACACCCAGTCAAAGCAATTCCCTCCTCTCTGTTCATCACTCACTTAAAATAAAATAAAATAAAATAAAATAAAATAAAAGTTCTTTTAACCTGCCCTGGACAGCTTACATCTTCTCTGAAAAATTTAAAAGAAAAAAGTATGTGAAGTTCAGGCAGGCCATTCTGTCTTTTCCACTGCGTTAATGGAAATGTGTGTCAGGCATTTCGACACAGTCACCTAAGTTGGAAGGGGACCACAGGAGTATCTGCCATTGGAAGCTCTGAGGCCTCACTTACTATTACTGCTTCAAATCCAAAGGAATGGAGGTCTCCCTCTCGGGCCCCACTCCAGGGGATACAGGGACTAGGAGAAGACAAACACTGCCCAGCAACTATTCCTTCTCTGATAAAGGAATTTCCTCATCTATCCCCAAAGCCACTGCCTGTCACACAGCTGTCCCCCTCACAAGCATCCTGCGCCATAGCAGCCAGCTTTACAGCTCCCGGGTATGATTGGTGGGACTCCCAACTCCTGTAGCTTCAGAACACGGCTAAAAATACAGTGTCATCTGGCACATGGCCCGGATTCAGGAGCCCAGCGAAGGCGGAAGGTATATAAGAAAGGCCAATGCTTCAAGGGAGAGAAGGTGGCAGTGAGAAGCTGGGGCCTTGTGCTGACATGGAAGGACATGCATTCCACATACCCCATCCCAAGGCTCAGGAGCCACAGCAGAAGGGGAGGCAGGGAGAAGGAAAACTGGAGCTGCCCGATGCCTTCTGGACGTGTCAGGACCACTGGACCCCAAATAACAGAGTTGTGGCTGCCTGCACAAGACCGACATGAGATCAAGCCAGTCAACATTCTAGCATTGAGCAGGGAGAGGTTCCTGATGCTCTGGCCCCGAGGACCTGTGGACAGCTGACGGCTTCTCAGGAGGAAAGAATCCGTTTTCTCTAAGGGTCTGGTCCCCTGTATGTTGACTATTCTCCAGAGAATGACCCACACCCACGTCCATGAGAAACACAAGGTGGGCTGAGTGGCATATGATTAGAAAGAGAACACGAGATCAGAAAGGGAACGGTGTAAAGCCAAATCTACTCTGTTTTTTTTGTTTGTTTGTTTGCTTGGTTTTTTTTGTTTTTTGTTTTTTGTTTTTGTTGTTGTTGTTGTTGTTGTTGTTGTTGTTTTGAAACTCCATTTTGTGTGAGACCAGGGGCTAAACTCCAACTTCAGGAAGAAAACCACAAAATCCATTTGAGCAAACATCCCAATAGCAGGGTCAAGGTGCACATGGATATCCTAAGACATCCTGCAGAGAAGAGATAACTTAGCTGTCCTCTTTGTCAGGTGTTTGTCAGGTGTTTGTCAGAGAAGAGATAACTTAGCCGGTCCTGTTTGTCAGG
This sequence comes from Rattus norvegicus, assembly GCF_021556685.1. Lineage (NCBI taxonomy): Eukaryota > Metazoa > Chordata > Mammalia > Rodentia > Muridae > Rattus > Rattus norvegicus. Next base: position 79,448,138 of record NC_141538.1, read on the forward strand.
TGTTTGTCAGGTGTTTGTCAGGTGTTTGTCAGGTGTTTGTCAGAGAAGAGATAACTTAGCCGTCCTATTTGTCAGGTGGCTACCCCCCCCACTCATCTTCAGTTCCTGCAGATTAAGCCAGAAATGCAGTTTTTACAATATTAACTTGCTGACACATATAGAAATTTCCCAAGCTTGCTTGCTGTAAGTAACCACAGTAATACCCTGCACCCCTAGACTCCAGGCTCTCACTTCTGACCCGCTGCAACTGTGTTGTAATAAAGACCCTTATGTGTCTGAATTGGAAATGGTTCCTCAATGGTCTTCGGGGAGACAGGAGAAAGGGAAAGGGTCTAGGAAGAGTTAGGAAAAGGAGTTGAGAGGTGAATATGGTTAATGCATTGCATTCAAAGAATAACATTAAATACTATATATATTTTTTAAAAGAAATAAAAGTTTTGAGCAAAAAAAAAGCAACAGTGAAAAATCCCATTTCAACGGACGGGGTGGATGGTTCCTGTGAAACTTGTAGTTCACTTCCTGATCCTGTGACCAGTGCTTTGCATTCTACTTCTAGGAGATAAGCTTTAAGTTGTTTTCATCTTAAGATTTTTTATTTGTTTGTTTTGTTTTGCTTACTTTGAGACAAGGTCTTTCTACATAGCCCTGGCTATCCTGGATCTCTCTATGTTGACTGGGCTGGCCTCCTTCCTCTGCTGGGTTTAAAGGTGTGCACCCCCATGCTCTGCTTAATCTTAAGGTGTTTTATGCCAAGGCTTTTAATGTGTTTGTCTGTTTGTTTGGTGTGTGTGTGTGTGTGTGCACGTGTGTATTTGTGTATGTTTGTATGTGTGTGTGCATGTGTGCATTTGTGTGTGTATGTGTTTGTGTGTGTATGCATGTGTGTGTGCATATGTGTATTTGTGGGTGTATATGTGTGTATGTGTGTATGTGTTTGTGTGTGTGCATGTGTGTGTGCGTGTGAGTGTGCATGTGTGTATTTGCGTGTGTATGTGTTTGTGTGTGTGCATGTGTGTGTGTGGTATTTGTGTGTGTGTATGTGTGTGTGGATGCATGTGTGTGTGGTATTTGTGTGTGTGTGTGTGTATGTCTGTGTGTGTGTGTGTGTGTGTGTGTGTGTGTGTGTGTGTGTGTGTGTATGATGACACCACATGGAAGGGCTACTTGCAGGAGTAGGTTCTCTCCTTCCACCTTGTGGATCTTGGGGTCAAACTCAGGTTGTCTGGCTTGGCAGTAGTTCCTTCACCTGCTGAGCCCTTTCACTGACCTGAGATCAACTTCTCAGATCCAGCATATAAGTGAGATCATACAGAGCTTGACTTTCTGTGCCTGGCTCATTTCACTAACAACTTCCTCCAACTCTACTCATGTTGGAACAAACGGCAGCATTGGCTTCTCCTTATGACTGCGATAGTCCACTGTATATTTGAACTACACGTTCTTTGTCTGTTCATTTGCTGATGAGCACCAGTATCATGTCTTGACTACTTGTGGGAGTGTGGCTGTATTAGGAATGCGTGTGCAGGTGTCGTTTTGATTTGCTGACTGCATTTGCTTTGGGTGTGTGCCCAATAGTGGGACAAGTAGCCCATATGGTAGTTCTATTTTTCGTTTTTGAGGAACCTCCTTAGTGTTCCTATAGTGGCTATAGTGGCCACACCAATTGAGATTCCTGTCAAGAGATCACCACCTGCCTTACCCTCCCTGCATTTGGAATATTTTGTCTTTTAGAGGAGGGGCTAAGATGGCAGGATTGTAGCAATGGATTTGCATGCCCCTCATGATTAGTACTAGTGAACGTCTCGCCCATACAGCTGCATGTACTCTTTTAAGAAACATTTATTCAGATCACTTCCCCATTCTTTTAAAAAATATCTATTGTATTATTATTTTTAATTATGTGTATGGGAGTATGTTTGTACAAGTTCCCATGAGGGACAGTAGTGTGGGATTCCCTGGAGACAGAGTGGCAGGCTATTCTGAGTCACTCGACGTTGATATTGGGAACTGAATTTGGGCCCTCCACAAGAGCAGTTCAGGCACTTAACTGCTGAGCCATCTGTCCAGCCTCAATTTACCTGTTCTTTTTTTTTAAACACCCATCTGAATGGCTAAAATAAGAAACTCAAGGGCTAGCACATGCTGGTGAGGATGTGGAGCAAGGGGATCACTCCTCCATTGCTGGTGGGAGTGCAAACTGGTACGACCACTCTGGAAACCAATTTGGCAGTTTCTCAGAAAATAGGGACTAGTTCTCCCTCAAGATCCAGCTATACAGCTCCTGGGCATATACCCAAAAGATGCTCCACCATACCACAAGGACATGTGCTCCACTATATTCACAGCAGCCTTATCTGTCATAGCTGGAAGGTGGAAACAACCTAGATGTCCCTCAGTTGAAGAATGGATACAGATATGTGGTTCATTTACATAAAGGAATTCTACTCAGCTATTAAAAACAAGGGCATCATGACTTTTGCAGGCAAATGGATGGAACTAGAAAATATCATCCTGAGTGAGGGAACCCAGACCCCAAAGGACATGGTACAATATGTACTCACTAATAAGTGGGTATTAGTCATAAAGATTGATGACCATGCTGCAATCCACAGACCCAAAGAAGCCAAATAACCAGGAGGGCCCAAGGAATAATGGGTGAATCTCACTCAGAGGGAGAATAAAATAGATGTCAGGGGTGGATGAAGACAGGGAACTGATCCACTGAAAGATAATCTAATAACTAACATATACCCTTATAACCTTTTGTTTGTTTGTTTTTCAAGACTTGGATTAAAGGCATGTGTCACCATTGCCCAGTCCCTTAACTCTGAGAATGACAAAAACGTATCTGAACATGTTTGAAACCCCAGTAAGTCAAAACAGCATCAAGATTAATTTAGCCATGCCACAAATTCAATGAAAATTAAGATTTTCTTCTTTCACTATTGCTGTATCAGACACTTTTCTTATTGTTGTGATAAACACCTGAGGAAAACAACTTAAGAAGAGAGAGGGTTGAGTTTGTCTCCTGGTGTGAAGGGATACAGTCCATCCCAGTAGAACAGTAGAAGGCAAGGTGGGGGTGGGGGTAGGGGGGTGGAGGCAGCTAGTCATGCTGTATCTACGGCCAGGAAGGAAGGAGCAGTGAATGTTAGTTCTCTCCTTTAACCCAAGAGCCCAGCCTGTGGAATGATCCTCCTCAGAGTTAAGGTGGGTCACTTAGCCTAGGAAAATCCTTCACAGATACAATCAGAATCTTATCTCCTTGATGATTCTAGAGTCTGTCAATTGTCCGTCGATATTAGCTGATATGGTTACTTTTTAAATATATGCCGAAAGTCCCTTCAATCTAGAAAGTATGAGGAAAGATTACCCAGGGTTGTTACCCATAGAGATGATCCTTAAAAATCAGGGTTTTAAAAATACTTCAAGGGCTAAAATATGCCCAAAAGTGTCACATCCAGATGGTTTTCCAAATGAAATCTCCCAAATCTTTAAAAATCCTACAGAGCAAGGGGGAAATGCTTTGATATTTTTAAACTCAGAATACCATCGATACTAAATATAACAAAATGGCATCCCTCTGGGTACCCGTGAAGAATTCTAAGTAGTATTTAGCAAATACAATGCTGATTACAATAATAAGAAGACAAAGACTCAAAAATAACTCATCCTAATGACACTGATCATTATCCGGAGCTTTATTAGTGAAACTCATATTAGTGACTAAAAGAAAATGGACAGTGTTGCCTTAATGTCAAAACATACACAGTTACCTAGCATGCTTAAAAGGAATAAGAAATAAGTAATGTTTGATTTAAAAAAGAAACTAGAAACAAACATGGATGGACATGTCCTTAAGATTATTAGGAAACCCGGGAACTGCTGAACTGGAAATCACTGGAGAGGCGAAATTAAAAAGTACAAAATAACCATGATAGTAAACAAGAAAGCAACCAGCAGAGTGACTGAAAACCCAGCCTCAGACGGGCACCTCCGGCTTCTAATTCCAGTTCTGTCCCTGAGTGTGCAGCCTTAAACAATTTAACATGGATGCCTGGAAGACCGCAGCCTTCTCACGGGAGTGTCTACACGCAGGGTTCGTCTAAAGATGAAGTGGGTCAGTTTCAGGGAACTTGCTTAGAATGTACGTGGCACACGGTGATACATGCAACACTTAAATAGGTCGGTATCCACACATCAAAGGGCTGAGATAACAGCCAGTGGTATGGCTCAGGGGTTAAAGGGCACACGGGGGTAAAGGGCACTCACTGCCAAGCCTGATGACCTCAGCTGGATCCCTGGGCCTCACATGAGGGAAGAAGAAAACTGACTCCATCAAGGTGTCCTCTGACCTCTACACACACATTGTGCAATGTGTGTGTGCGCACACACATACACACACACACACGTATAGATACACATACACACATAAATAAATATAGATAAATGGGGTTGGGGATTTAGCTCAGTGGTAGAGCGCTTGCCTAGGAAGCACAAGGCCCTGGGTTCGGTCCCCAGCTCTGAAAAAAAGAACCAAAAAAAAAAAATATATATATATATATAAATTTACATTTTTTTAAAAAAAGCTAAATTCCTGTCAAAATGTCAAAATCATTTCCATACAAATCAGAAATAAGTTTTTTTTTAAATAAAAAATTCAACGTTAACACCATTGCTCAGGTTTTCATTCTGGAAACACTAGCCCAGATCCTGTAATAGGAAAATTTTATAAATGCGGAACAGAAGATGGGGTCGTTGTTTGCAGACACTAAGATACAGACACTGAAAAACACAAGAGAAACAAAACCCTGCCAGAAACAAATCCGACATATTGGATTTACTGAACGCATTTACTATCCCAAAGGGAAACCGAAAAAAGCAGCCTGGGGACACTATAAGCAGAAAGTTGAGGCTTTTAAAAACCCACCTTGGCAGAGTAACTCTGGAGGTTCCCACGCGCCCAGGGCTGTGCATCGTGAAACTCTATCTCCCGAGATGCTGAGAAACCCTTCTTTGCAGCTGTAATGGGCCTGGCCGCCCAGTGTGGAGCTGTAGCTTCCCACGATGTAGGCCCCAGGAACTTCGGGAGGGATGCCACAGTCTATTTCTGAACACGACACCATGCCACATTCTTTACTTTATAAATGCAAGTTCTCAGAACCCGCCACTCTCTGCAGCCACACCCCGTGCCTCAGACCCCCAGGCCCTGTGTTAGAGTCATTTCCCCAGTGTCTCTGAGCACTCCCCAATGTTGTCTTTATCGTGCTTCTGGCACTCCACACACAACAGCCTCTACACACGCACAAAACAGGATTTAGCCATCAGCTCTGACTCATGCTCACTAAAGAGATGCCTTGTCCAGTGAAGTGCAAATCTGACCGCAAACTACTTTAAATGAGATGCACTTTCTTAACTTCCAGAGTCGCTCTGGAGATGCTGGGTACTTACCAGACCTAACAGGCAACACTTAATACCAAAATATCTAACCCCTCATGTTTAGTGTTCACACACACACACACACACACACACACACACACACACACACACACACAGAATTTCTTTCACTGTGTAACCCCAGATGTCCTGGAATTCAATCTGTAGACCAGGCTGGCCTCAAATTAAGGCATGCGCCACCACTGCCCGGCTTGCTTAGCTTTTTTAAAACACACCTTTATCTATCTTGATCGGGTCTTTTATTTTACTTCACAAAAACATGTGGAGGTAATGCAGACTCACACCTCCCGTGCGGGCCTGTGAACGTCAGAGCGTGAGAAGATATTGCATCTCGCCTCCAGGCGCTCCTTCCCTGGCAGACACCTACCTGTGCACGATGTGGCATCCGCGTGTGGGTGGAAAGGCTCAGACCCGTTCTTTGCCACATACCCTTCCATGCAGTAGCATTCAAAGCTCCCAGGAGTATTGATACACCGACCTCCACGTCTGCACAGGCCAGAATCTTCACACTCATCGACGTCTTGAGACCCATCCCAAAATGTAAAAGGAAGGGAGAAGAACAGAGAACAGGACATTGTGGTGGCCTGGCTTCACGCTGTCTGCCAAGCCAAGTAAATGCATGCACTTGCTTGTGACTGCATTGTAATTTTACTTTTCTCCTTACAGGTTTTCCATAGAAATTCTTCATGCCAAAAACACTGAGAGCAGAGGATATGTTCAATAAATACTTGCCAGTGTGTTCTGAGATTAAAAACAAAAAAACACTCCTAATTCCCTGACCCACAACAAAATGGGACTCCTTATTTCAATGCCCAGCACACACACACACACACACACACACACACACACACACACACATATACACACACATATACACACACATATACACACACACATATACACACGTACACACACACACACGTGTGCGCGCGCACACACACGCACACACACGCACACACGCACATACACACACACACCACACACACACACACACACACACACACCATTAAAAGGCTAGAGAGGAAGAGATGGCTCACAGTTAAGAGCACTGGCTATGCTGCTAGAGGAGCTGTGTTGGAGTCCCAGCTCCCACGCAGTGGTCTACCATAACTAACTCCAGTCCAGGGGATTCAACACTGTCTTCTGGTGTCCAGGGGCTCCAGGCTCACAGTGACTCATACATATACATGCAGCCAAAGTGTCAACACATAGATAAAAATAAATAATTTTAAAATGTAAACATTGCTATAAATATTGGACCACAAAGCCAGGCATGCTGGTATACACTTGTAAGTCAGCATGTGTGAGGCAGGAGTTTTAGGCTAGCCTGCACTGTGAAATGAGACTCCGTCTCAAACAAAACCAACTGTAGGGTTGGGGAATGCCATCCAGTGGTAGAGCTTTTACATAAGGATCTGGGTAAAATGTGCAGCACTACCAAACACACACACAACACACTCACACACACACACACAAAGCACACACAAACACACACACACTCAAAACATATATACACATACAAACACATACAAGCACACACACTCAAAGCATACATACACATACAAACACACACAAGCAGGCACACACACACACACACACACGCACGTGCATACACACAGATACACATACATACATACATACATATACACACACACATACACACACACACATATACACATACACAGAGAGAGAGAGAGACAGAGACCGAGAGACAGAGAGAACTAAGTGAATCAAAGAACCCAAACACAATGTTACACACCTTTAAACCCAGGACTCAGGAGGCAGAGGCAGGTGAATCTGTGTGCATTTGAGGCCAAGCTGGTCTACGTAATGAGTTTCAGGCCAGCCCAGGGTACACATAGTAAGATCCTGTCTCAAAAATTATAAATAAATAAATAAATAAATAAATAAATAAATAAATAAATAAATAAATAAATAAATGTTTATTCACCAGGCCCTGAATTTTACCACCAAAGCAGCAAAAAGATAATGAACCAAATAAAAGTTCTAAACTGAAGTTCCAGGTATAAAACAAGTGAATGAAGACTTGAAAAAGAAATCTAGGACCAGACAAGCATGGATTCCCAGCCTATGAGCAGAGGACAGTGTGGCGGGTGCAAGGGGTTGGGGGTAATGAAGAAAAACTCACAGAGCCTCCCCTCTCTTTCCTGCACTTTATTTTTCAGAGTTAGAATGTAGTTCAAAAGAAGGGAGAGAGTGGAGCTGGAGGTGCGGCTCAGTGTTAAGAGCATCCTTGTCACTCTTGAGACCTTGAGCTGGCTTCCCAGCACCCATACTGGGCCACTCACAACTGCCTTAAGTTCCAGCTCCAGGGAATTCAACAGCCTCTCCTGGACTCCAGAGGTATCTGCACGCACATAGCACACACACACACACACACACACACACACACACACACACAAACACACACACACACACAATTAAAATTTTTTTTAAAGAACAGAATTTTCTAGACACGTCCTGAGACTTGCTTTGATGGACAGAATAGAGCAGAGGGAGTGCAGAGCCTGCTGACCTGGTCTATAAGAAGCCTGGAAGTTTCTTCTTTCTTTCCTTTGAAATGCTGTGGCCGTGCTAGAAGAGCATCTAGGCTACTGTGCTTACAGAGGCCGAAAAGCCCTAAGGTGAACTACCATGTGGAGGGAGAAGCCACTCGGAGAACTAAACTAAAGCCGCTTGTCAAGATGGAGTTTCTAATACATGAGAGCCCCCCTTTTGTTGTTGTCTTAATTTGGCTCCCCAAATCACGGGAATCTGCATGTCCAGACACCGAGGTCCCTGTCCTTAGTTGGTTTTGATGATCAGTAAAGAGCCAATGGCCAATGGCTGGGCAGGATGAAAAAGGTGGGACTTTTAGGATCCCAGACAAGAAGAACAGAGGAGAGACAGGCAGAATTGCCATGACAGGAAAGCAGAGAGATCAGGCATAAAGGCCTGCCGACACGTAAGAATACGGCAAAGTGGCCCCGGCGGCCACTCCCCCAGCTGGGTCTGGGGTAGTAGAGATAAAATATAGATTTAGCAAATATTAGTTCAAGAATATTGGAGGGGGGGTTGGGGATTTAGCTCAGTGGTAGAGCGCTTGCCTAGGAAGCGCAAGGCCCTGGGTTCGGTCCCCAGCTCCGAAAAAAAGAACCAAAAAAAAAAAAAAAAGAATATTGGAGGGGACTGTGTGCTAGTCACAGGGAGGTTTGGAAGGGACTAGACATTGAGCTAGTGAGGCATATTAAAATTAACCCTGTGTGCATGTGTGTGTGCCTGTATGTGGTGTGTCTTTTCATTTAAAAGTGAGACCCACAGGAGTTACACCCTTTAGCCTGTCATCTACGTCACAGTTCAGTGTATGCACAGTGTCTCAGTCCAGAGACGATGTAAAAAGAATTTTATGATCAAACCAGACGTTGTTGGGAAACACCAAATTGTTCAGTGTGTGTGTGTGTGTGTGTGTGTGTGTGTGTGTGTGTGTGTGCGCGCGCGCACACACACAAAGGCACGTTAACATATACATGTTCATGTGTGTGAATGGTATGTGGGCCAGAAAACAGCTTTAGATATCCAGCTTTGCCTCCTAGCTCATCTGAGGCAGGGTCTCTGTCTGTTCTCTGCTGTGTACATCGAGCAAACCGGCTCATACGTTCATGTCGGTGTCCAGCCCCCATCTCTGCCGAAGAGAGCTAGAGTTACAGCTTCCATGTGTTACCATATCTGGCTTTACCTGGATTCTGGAGGTCTGGTCTCCAGTCTTCATTTACCCAGGGAACCTTCTCCTCGGCCCAGAAGTTGCTCTCTGAAGCCACTGAGCTAGAGGGAGATCTCTGGGTGGCAGCAATAAATAATCAAAATGCCCCGAACACTCGACGGGCTCAAATACATGCAATTAAGAAAATAATACATCAAATCTAAGGAGGGGGATTTCTAGGAAAACAACGAAATCTTGTAAATTGAAAACAAAAATATGAATGCCCAAAATAAAAACTCAAAAGGGCACTAAACAATAGAGAGGCCACCGCTGAAAAATAGGTTTGCAAATCTCAGTTTAAGGAATCCTCCCAAGACACGGTGGAAAAAGCTGGTGTGAGACAGAAATCAGGAGACAAAAAGCAAAATCTTACAGGGACGGACAAAAAAGAGCCACCCGGTGTTGAAGAGAAACTGAAGGTAATACAGGAGAGGCTGTTCTCAGTAAGGGAAACATCAGCCACGGTCACACATCCAAACCCAAGCAGAGCGTTAGGGTCACGGAAATGAATGCTGCAAACGGAAGCCATTCTCAGAGGGACAACACAGCACCCTGGCTGAAAGAGGAAATGGACACCTGGCCGTCCCGGCTCCGGAGGGGCTGAGCACAGCCTTCCTGCTGGGTTTCTCTGTAGCCCCTGGTCCCTGGCCCCACTCTCACTCTCTCTATGCCTTGGGGACAGGGCACCCACTGCCACCCTCTTCTACCTCCAGGAAGGAAGGGAATGATGTAGATGGCAGAAAAAACAATCTTTAATATAATTAACAGAACTACTTCAAAACTCCAGCCTAATACCATGTCCACATCCAAAAGCTGTCTCCAGAGAAGGCAAACTACTACGGGACAAAAGTGGGGTTCTGGTTGCTTTGGTCCATGAGAGGTGTGAGAGACAATGGGCTTAAGTGGGAAGAAGGCAGATCTTCAGAAATCAGTGGCGACATCGTGGGATGTATGAATATATACCACCGCTGTACTGTGCAGTGTAAGTAGGTAGGTCCACTTTAGGACACTCAATGAAACGGCTAGCTTTAAAAGAGAAAGAAAAAACCGGGTCTGGTGGTTCCTACTTGTAATCCTAGCACTTGGAAGGCTAAGGCATGTAGCTTACCACCAGCTCATGACCAGCCAGGGATACTTGGTCAGAACAGCCTTGGCTATAGATTCATAACCAGCCTGGGTAAGGGAGGGAAAGATGGAGGGAAGGAAAGGCAGACAGACAGACAGACAGACAGACAGGCAGGCAGGCAGGCAGGCAGGCAGGCAGGCAGGCAGGCAGGCAAACCTGTATATATATGCAGGACTCAGGATGTATCATCAGAAACATACACACAACTATGAATTATGTAAGGGGTGGTTGTTAAAAGAAAAGGAAAACAAAGCCTGAAGGCCGTTCTGAAATCCACGAATAAGAGAGTAGGAAACTTCTTGAGGATAGAGTAAGCTGTGAGCAGTCACTCAACCTGATCTGGGACTTCCTGTCGGGAACACAGGGCTTCCCAGTAACTAAGTAACATTTAGAGTTCTGAGAAAGGAACAAAACGTCATGCTCTGGCTAAACGACAGTTCAGAATACGAATGGTTTCAGGAATTGCACCACTGACATTTCTCTTCCAAAAAAGAAGGGCTGAGAAAACTCTAGGCAGTGAATCGGTGCAGAATGAGTAGTGTCAAGAAGGGAAGCAGTTGGAGTCACTCTGAGGCAGAGCGTGCACTGAGCAGGCAGGAGGCCTGGGTTCACTTCCCAGCACTGCAAAAAGTGAGGGAAATTAAAGACACCACAAAGAGTGAGGAGGTCTAAGAACAGTAATTGATCACAGAAGTTGGAGCACTTGTTACAAGAAGACTCATAAAATATAAATATAAAGTAAAATCAAAACCAATCTAGATCAATTTATTTCTTATTTTTAAAAAGTTTTTAATTTTATTTGTGCACCATGAGTGTGGCTGGGCTCCTAGGAAGCCAGAGAGGGCACCAGATCCCCCGGGACTGGAGTTGCAGAGGGTTCTGATCCACCGTGTGGGTGCTGGGAATTGAACTCAGGTCCTCTGGAAGAACAACAAGTTCTCTTAACCCATGAACCATCTCTCCAGCCCTGAGGACAAACTCTAAGATGGTTGTATCCCTGGAGACAGCTGCATTCGGACTCATTCTGGCCTGGCAAGGTGTCTTGGCCAGTTAGGAGTCTGCCCTTGGTCTCCTCTTGCCTCTGTCAACTTACAGAGAAAATCTGATCTTTACCCAAGCCATGGGCAAATCCGCTCAACAGAGCACAGCAGTGGAGACAGCCATCCCACCTGCTCTACCGACAGCTTTAAAACACTGAGAGAGAATAAATGCAGGACTTCTCGCTGGACTTCCAAATGTGGGTAAGTATCCGGGGTATGGGAAAGACATGGGCCTCCTGGATGCCGAGCGACTGTAGGAGTCACCACAGCCATGATTAGCTAGCTTTGTGTGCAATCACTCAATAACCTACGGGCCAAAATTGTCATGGTGCTAATAACAGTGGTTGCTGCATGCCATCTACCACATGTCAAGTGCTGTCCTAGGCACTTCATGACTTATTAAATACCATATGCACCTCATTTGATTTCCACAGTAGCCCATTTCGAGGTAACTAAAGCGGGCAATGGTTAAGCCTTTGGTGCAGACAGCACTGGCAAGGTCAGGATTTGAAGCCAAGCACCTGCCTGAAAGTCAGGGCTGTCATCCGGTGTGCACCCTTCAATCCATACTTCCCTATCTTACGAACCTGAAGAGGTAACTACTGACCTGAATCTCCGATGTAAGCTATCACATACAACTGGTACTGCAGGGTACTGACTTGTACAAGCTTTGCTTTTATTCGTATGTATGCATGTCTCTGCATGTGCACATGAGTGCAGGTGCCCTTGGAGGCCAGAAGAGGATGCTGGATCCCCTGGTGCTAAACTTACTGGTAGTTGTGAGCCATCGACTGTGGGTGCTGGGACCTAAACTCAAGTCCTCTGGAAAAACAACAAGTGCTCTCATCTCCAAGCCATCTTTCTAGTCCCATGATCTTGATTTTTAATCGCTCGCAGCCTTATCATGCTTAGAAACGATCCTTTTCTAGTGCATTCTGGAATCTTGGCTGAGTGATCGGATCAAGCTTACTAGAGTGCCTTCCTCTGGTGGAAAAGATTCTGCGTCATCCAAGACTTTGCATTTCATGGTCTATACTATGTTTTTTTGATAATTCGCACTGCACTTGAGCACTGCAGCTGAAATCAGAGTGAATATATAACATTTTAATGAGGATAAAATAATGAAAAAAATTACCATTTTAAGCATTTTTAAGAGTGCAGTGTAGCGCAAGGCCCTGGGTTCGGTCCCCAGCTCCGAAAAAAAGAACCAAAAAAAAAAAAAAAAAAAAAAAGAGTGCAGTGCAGTGCATTGGGAAATTTCACAGGGTCATGCCACAGTCTCGGGGAGCCATTTTTAGGACTCTTTTTTGTTTTGTAAAAGTAAAGCTCTATGTCCATTAGACTTTACTCCCCTTCTCCTCCTCCATGTCTCCTTCTTCCCATGCCCTTGAAAACACCGCTGTATTCCCTGTCTCTACAAATCTGACGACTTTGTACTTCAGAGGAATGTTCCCTCAACATCGTGTCCTTAAAGCTCATCCACAACTATAGCACGTGGGCGGGAGGGGGGTGAAGGGAGAGGCGGAGAAAGAAAGAAAAAGATTGAATCTAGACCATCACTCGTGCGAAGCATGTGCCCCACCACGGCCCCTCCTCCCCTTTCACAGCCGAACAGCACTTTCTGTGAGGTACTGCCTTTATATTTCCTCTGTGGATGAGATCTCCTCAGTGACGTGCCTTAGCTACCACAAGCAATGTCGCTGTGAACGGGGGAATACAGAAATATCTTCTTAAAGATGCCATGTTCAATTGTTTGGGGGCAAATGCCCAGAAGTTGAACCAGAGAACCATGTAGTCATTTCATTATTAATTTTTAAAGGAAATATCATACTTATTTTTTTCCACAGTGAATCTAGTATTTTGCAATTCCACTTGGAAAATTCCTGGGGGAAACCCTAAGGCAGAAGAAGCGAGCCAAGTAGGTGGCTCCCCACAGAGGACAGGCCGGTCTTCCTGGGATTGCACATTTGAGTCAGAGGCCAGGGCAGGCTCAGGCACCAGACAGCAAGAGCGAAGAGGCTTGGAACAGTGCCTTTCTTCGAAAGAGGCTCCTGCCCTAGGCAAAGGCTAATAAACCTGGGCTGGGAAGTGGGTAAGAACCAATGTCTAGGCATGAAGGTGTGAGGCAGACTTTGCAGCATGAGAGTGTGAGGCAGACTTGCAGCATGAAGGTGTGAGGCAGACTTGCAGCATGAAGGTGTGAGGCAGACTTGCAGCATGAAGGTGTGAGGCAGACTTGCAGCATGAAGGTGTGAGGCAGACTTGCAGCATGAGAATGTGAGGCAGACTTGCAGCATGAGAGTGTGAGGCAGACTTGGAGCATGAAGGTGTGAGGCAGACTTGGAGCATGAAGGTGTGAGGCAGGCTTGCAGCATGAAGGTGTGAGGCAGACTTGCAGCATGAAGGTGTGAGGCAGACTTGCAGCATGAAGGTGTGAGGCAGACTTGCAGCATGAAGGTGTGAGGCAGACTTGCAGCATGAAGGTGTGAGGCAGACTTGGAGCATGAAGGTGTGAGGCAGACTTGGAGCATGAAGGTGTGAGGCAGACTTGGAGCATGAAGGTGTGAGGCAGACTTGCAGCATGAAGGTGTGAGGCAGACGTGAGGAACACAAGCTTTGGGAGCAGAGCTGCTGAGCAGCAGAAACATCCATGTTCTTCTCTGTTCTCAGTCAGGGCTGAGGGGGTTCCATTTCTCCTGAAGCAAGAGCACAATGGTCTATTGACGCAGGAACTTCCCGTGACAAAGTTGCCGTTGCCAGTCAGGATAGTATGCAAGACTTGGGGACTTGAAAGGCATAAGGAAGTCACCCTGAAGTTTTCAACAGACCCTAGGAGACCCATGCCTGCTCGGAAGCCCTTGGGTAGGGAAATGACAGTCCCCAGGCTTACCCCACCTGGGTCTCAGCTCTCTCCGCCGACTCTCAGATCACTCTCCGTTAGGTTTCAAACCCGAGCCAAATGGCTGAGGTGCCTATACAACATATCAAAGCAGCCCTGGCCTCCAGGTTCTTACAGCATCCTTCAGTCCTCCCGGCTGACATACCCACCCTCTACCCTGAACTCTCCAGCTCAGGAAGCTGGGCTGCTCTTCCTTATAGGATCCAGCCAGTTTGGATCTCTCTACATGGCACAGCTCAGACTGTTCATGGTCACTCTGGACTCTCCCAGATGTCCCTGGCCCTGCCTCTAACTATTCTCTCCCTTTTATCTACAGTAAGCCTCCTCTTCCACCACACCCAGAAGCAGTCATATCCCTTCCTTCTCTTTTTCTTCTTTCTTCCTTTTTTTCATTCATTCATCTGTGACTTGTGAGAGTCACTCGTTGAAGGGGCATCTCTGGACAAATGTCCTGGTTCTTCAGAATTGGCTGGAATCAGCCCGCACTGGAACCATTGCAGCTCAGTCCTCCTCCGTTGCTGGAGGTCTCTTTCCAGCTCTAGAGCCTGACTTAACTTGCAGACAGACTTAACTTAACAACAGCTTCTTGGAAGAAGATTCCTCAGAGTGCAGAGATCAGGCTTTGAGGACTGAGGTTCCGAGCAAGCACTTGAACAACACCCCAACTAGCATGCACTCCTGTCTCTCTGGCAACTGCTTCCGAAGTATTGGGCTTCTCAGCACCAGCAAGAAAAAAAATCACCCATCGGCTTTTACAAAGGACTTCTAGCAACCTCGAAATGAGAAGTCAGGGATGACTGGCTACTGAGTATAGGGTTTCCTGAGGGGTTGTGACTGCTGGCAACAGCAGCGTGACTCTGGGAACATGTTAAAGGCACTGGATTAAACATTTCACAGGGAGGGAAACTGGCAAACATGAATATTCTCTCTCTCTCTCTCTCTCTCTCTCTGGAAAGTCGCTAAATAATTGCAAGAAATCAAATAAATTCAGCAGGGCCTGTGCAGTATTTTGTTCCAGGCAAGGTGGCTCTTGTTTGGCTGACACCTATGTGACCCTTGAAGAAAACATTTTCTTCTCTCCCTTCCTGCTCTTTGGCCCCTCCCCCTCCCCCCTCCCCGCTCCCCCCTTTCTAACCTCTGCTGGTTCGGTGCTTGCACTAGGTAAGACCTACCACCCAGCCCCAGCCCCAGCTCCACTCTTCCATCCTATCTTTTGGGTGGTTTTAGTTGTTGTTGTTTTGTTTTGTTTGTGTTTCTCTTTTTGACACACGGACTCACTGTGCAGTGTGCCTCTGCCTGGCTGTGAACTTGCTGTGTAGCTCTGGTGGCCTGGACACAGATCCACCTGCCTCTACCCCTCAAGTTCTGAGGCTAAAGGCATGAGCGCCTTGCCACTCTTCCTTTAAAAGTTAAATGCACGCCTTGGAACAACATTGACACCATTTTAAAGAGCAATTCCAGGTATCATGTCTCTTAGAATATCCCCAGGTCCCTCCTTACTTTAAAAATAAGAGTTGCACTGGGATCCAGGTAACAAATACCTTTGCTGACCTTTCACTAACACGATAGAGGAATTGTAGGCCTGTCACCTCTGTCACCTCCCACTGGCACTGCCTGGGCAGAGAAGAAAAACATGAGAAATGTATCTAAATGAGCTAGATAATAGGTCCTCACTATACACAGTTCTTAAAATTAGCATCTCGCCAGGCACAGCGGCACCAACCTTTAATCCCAGCACTGTCTCCACAAGGAAACAGAAGCAGGCAGATCTCTGAATTTGAGGGCAGCCTGGTCTACAGAGTGAGATCCAGGACAGTCAGAGCTACACAGAGAAACCCTGTCTCAAAAGCAAACAAAACAATTAAAGGATTTCTTTCTCACTAATATGCCTAATTTAATACGGCAAGGTCAGTTTTAAAAGCACACAACCAGTAACTTGATGCAAAGACAATAGGACACTGGATACAATGTGTTCTCTGAGAGAATATATTCATTCTTCCTAGGAACAAGCTGACTGTATGAATGTATCCTTCCAGGAATTTAGTCTTGCCCAGGTCAGCTAGAATGGCAGAGGTCAGAAGCTGCGGTTTCAAGCCACAGAAAAAGTAAACACGCTCTGCTTTCCTTTCTTCCCTGAAAACCATGAAATGCCACAAAGCTTTCAAGCAGCCACAGAGTCTGTGCCAAGCCTCTCAGAACCTTTGTGACTGTTCAGGGATCTGAGAGAGCCAAAGAGCTGTACCATCAGGACGTGCTACCTGGAAACCGAGCCCACCTAGAGTCTCTGAACATCAGGAAGGCTTAGCTCATGGCTTCCGTTCAACCAACATAGGTCCAGGAATCGCACCAACAAAGTTACTGTGGTGACCAAAGTCATATTCCTGTGGTGGCAAACCCCCAGCACGACACAGCTTGGACCTCCAATGAGGCACAGAAGCCCTGGGAACTTAGTGGGTGTTTGTGCTTAGTTACAGGAACATGTAGCTGGCACACTGTCTCCAGAGAGTGCCAGCCTCTTTGTTCACTGTAAAAAGAGCCAGCAAGATGGCTCAGTGAGGAAGGGTGCCTGCCTCTCAAGTGCAATGACCGAGTTCAATCCTCATTGTTGCGTTTTGTAAACTCAAGGTATCCCCTTGAGCAGTCAAACCATGGGACAGGCCTAATATAAAAGGGAGTTTATTCGGGAGAAAAGGAAGGAGTCCTGGGGAATGGGGTAGAGGCACAGAGAGGAGAGGGACGAAGGACAAAAAGAGAAAGGAAAGAAAGAGGAAAAGGAAAAGAGGCTGACTAGGAACACAAGGGAAGAGGGGAGAATAAGTGGAGGGGGGAGAAAAGGAAGAGGGGAGTGGAGGGGGGAGGAGGGAGGAGGGAGAGGGAGAGGGAGAGGGAGAGAGAAGCCAAACAGTCCTTATATAGTGAGCCAGGTTCATACCTGGCTGTTGCTAGGTAACTGTTGGGCGGAACCTAGAGGAAAAACACCCAGGACCTGCAGTGAAAGAACAGAACTCCTGAAAGTTGTCTGACACCAAGCACACTGTGGTGAACAGACCTATTCTCTCCCTCTCTCTCTCCCTCTCTCTTACACACACACAAACACACACACACACACACACACACTCATTCACACACAAGCACACATACTTATAAAAACGCATAATATTTTAAATGTTTAAACACATAAAGCTAGAAAAAAAGGTGCAATAAATTACCAGGTGTCTACCCTCCAACATCATAAACTATTTGATCGCTGTTCACATTTTGTCATTTAAGATATCTCACAGAAATCATAACACAAAACACTTCATAATAGGGCCCCCTACAATTCAGCATGCATTTCTCAAAATAACAGCGTTCTATGAACCGCAATAACATTATCCCATCTAACCATACATCTTAAGAGTTTCTGTTGCTGTGATAAAACACCAGGACCGGGGTTGGGGATTTAGCTCAGTGGTAGAGCGCTTGCCTGGGTTCGGTTCCCAGCTCCAAAAAAAAAAAAAAGAAAAGAAAGAAAAAAAAAAAAACCAGGACCACAAACATCATGGAAAGGAAAAGGGTTATTTTCATCTAATAACTCTTAGGTCACACTCTATCCCTGAGAGAAGTCAGGGCAGGAACCTGGAGCAGAAGCCACGGAAGAACGCTTCATACTGGCTTTCTCCTCATGGCTTGCTCGGCCTGCTTTCTAATGTCATCCAGGACCACCTGCCCAGGGGTGGCCACACCCACAAGTGTGCTGGGCCCTCCCACATCACTCATTAATTAGAAAAAATGCCTGACAAGTTTGCCTGTAGGCCAATCCTATGGAGGCATTTTTCTCAGGTGAGGTTCCATTTTCTCAAATGACTCTAACTCGTGTCAAGTTGGCATAAGGCTGGCCAGCTCATACGACTAGCATTAATTCTCTAATATTAGCTAATAGTACTCAGTCTGTGTTCAAGCTCAAGGCTCTCCACCATGATTCCACCCTCCACCCATCCCCTGGAGTAACCGTCACCAAGTGGCTGTCACTGCAGCCCGTTTGGTACCTGCACAGAAAGTGCCATCATTGGGAATGAACATCTTCTTGTTGTTTGTGGCCCGATAGCCTGTGTGGCAAACGCAGTAGAACCCTCCAGGCGTGTTGTGGCAGGACGTGTGGTTCCCACAGATCACGGTGGCTCCAAACTGGCATTCATCTTTGTCTGCAGATGGATATACGAAAACAACTCACAGGAAAGCTTTCCATCCGCACCTCGTGTTCTTACCCAGAGTCCTCCCTCACTATGGCCTGGGGACCTCTACTCTGGGACAACAGTTTGCTGATCTAATTGTTTCTCCAGCCTCTTTTCCTACCACTCTGCTTCTAGGCCAGAAGGATCTGGAGTCATAATCATATACCTGGTGTATACGAAACCACAAGAGGAGCGTAACCTTCCATTCTCAGAATCCATCTCACTTCATAAAGGGCAGTAGGTTATTTTTTAATTTCTTTCACATTTAAGGAAAAAACTCATAAAGGGTTGGAGCTGTAAGTCTGTGGGTAGCTGCTAGGCCTGGTATCCACAAGGCTCTAGGTTCAGTCCCATGAGAGTAATAACACCTTTAAAAGAAAATACTGGGAGGTCAGCTAGGTGGTTCATAGAGTAAAGGTGCTTGCCAGAGGTTTGGTCAGTTCTATCCCTAGCATTTAAATGGGGAGGGAGAGAACCAACTCCCAAGAGTTTTCCTCTAGCCTTCAAGACCTCCAAGTGTGACACCCTGACACACATGTGTGCATGCACACAGATTTTTAAAAAAAGTAGTAAAAATAAAATCTAAAAATGTAGAGACCGGGGAGATGTCTTAATGGGTAAGATGATTCTAAATCCCCACAACCTACATAAATCTGGATATGGTGGCATGGACCTGCAATCCAGCGCTCCTACGGAGAGGTAGGAGATGGAGACAGGAGAGTCCCCAGAAGCTGACAGCCAGTATGCCAGGAGTACACAGTTGTAAGCAACACAGGATGCTGTCCTAAGTGTGCACATACACAAACATGCATCATGCATGCACATAAATTTTCTAAGCCAGGGGAAACAAGCCTAGAATAATCTCATTATCCAATTCAGCCATTTTCTTGGTCTTTCCAGTATTAGAGAATTAATGTTAATATGCTGTGTTGACTAGCTTCGTGTCAGTAAGTGAAGGTGCCCTTGGGAGGCCAGAGGCATCTGATCCCCTGGAACTAAAATTACAAGTGGTTTCGAACCATCTAATAAAGCTGCTGCGAACCAAACTCAGGTCCTCCACAAAAGCAACACATGCTCTTAGCCACTGAACCATCTTTCCTGCCCCTGAGATGAATTTTATATCCAATTATTTAACTAAAATATTAGAATTGTTAACAAAGGAACTAGCAGTGAAGCCTCAGCGCAGGGTTCATACAGAGACAGGAAACGCTCGCATTGTCAGCGACCTGTGTAACAATGGTGGTCACACATTCTAGGGTAGAACAGCTAGAACACGGATGACTGAAGTCTGCCTTGAGTGCCGTTAATTAAAGACAGTGACAGAAGGTTGAAATGAAGTTAAACCTCCATCTCTGACTTCTGGAAGGGGCTGGAAAACATTCTCCTTACAACTCATTCTTGCTTGTGGACCTTGAAAGCAGCCATAAAATATACCTGTTGTGGGTCATGGTCATGCACGCCTTTAATGTGAGCACTCAGGAGGCAGAGGCAAGCAGATCTTCGTGAAGTCAAGGCCAGCATGCTCTACATAGTGAGTTCCAGGTCAGTCTGGACTACACAGAGAAACCGTGTCTCAAAAACAAAACAAAACCCAACAAGCACCACCCCAAAACACACACAGGTATATTTGGTGTCATCTGGAGACATTTAGTGTCTCCCCGAAGGTTTCAAGTGGGATATTTACATTTACAAAAAGTTCTAGAATTCGGTCATTTGGCATAATGCCATTCTGTGGGGCCCTTGGCACATGTGTGACCTCACAAGTAACCTGCATCATACACGCACAGTCCGAGCGCTAGACTAGGCAATGACCAGTATGGAACAGTTGCACAAATGTCTGAAGCCCTCTCCTCCCTTAAGAGACGAGTCTACCGCTTAGACAATTAAGGGCAAAAGAGAGCACAGTGAGCAACCAGGAGAGGAGGAATTCCTCAGAGCAGTGGCCCTCAGCCTTCCTAACACTGCAACTGTCTAGCACAGTTCATCATGCTTTGGTGACCCCCAACTCTAAAATTATTTTCACTGCTACTTCATAACTGTAATTTTCTACTGTTGTGACTCATAGTGTAAATAGCTGTGCTTTCAACGGTCTTAGGTGACTCCTGTGAAAGGGTTGGTCGATCTCCAAAGGGGTCAAACCCCACAGACTGAGAACCGTTGCCTTAGAGGAACACCTGCCTGGCTCTTCAATGCCAGCTTTCATCGCTAGCAAAGGATCAGGTACTGTTGGGGAAAGAGTAGGAGAGGACTCTGACCACAGAGCAGCCATGCTTCTAATAGGAACGACCCTCTGGAGTGAGGCTGGTCAAAGCAAGTCCAGCATGTGGAATGGACAAAGGTGGGCCACAGGGACAGCTTTTATTTCTGCAATGGAATGTGGCTTGCCCAACCTTTATAACTCTTTGAATGCAAGATTGGATTGTTATTTTTCTTTAAGTATTGGAAACAAGGAAAGGTACACCAGGACAAAGCACTGGGGGGATGGTTTAGCAGGTAAAAACATCTGCTACACACAGGCATGCGCTCCTAAGTCCAAAGACCCTGCCAGCAGCCAGATGAAAAACCAGACACGGCTGGGCCTGGTGGCTCATGCCTTTAATCCTCAAACTCAGGAGGCAGAGACAATTGGGTATCTGAGTTTGAGGCCAAATCTGCTCTACATAGTAAGGTCCAGGACAGCCAGGGCTATCTAGGGAAACCCTATTCGGACAAAAAAGGAAGGAGGGACAGAAGGAAAAAAGGGAGGGAGGGAGGGAGAGAAAGAGGGAGGGAGGGAGGGAGAGAGGGAGGGAGGGGAAAACAAAGAATAGAGCAGAGCCAGGCATCGCAGTCTCCGGGTTCAATGGGAGACCCTGTGTCCAGGTAAACAGTGAGAAAGAACACCCAACATCTTCCTCTGGCCTCTACACATGCCCCTCCTCCCACCCACATGTGTGTTCATAAGATACATGCAACACACACATACTCACACGAAAATCAACATGAAGGCATGGATATAGACACTGTCTATCCACAGCTACAAGGCAAAACTTTTACAGCCTATAGCAAGGAGAAAACTGAGAAGTAACTGTTACATTTATCACAGTTAAATTGTTATGACTGTGACACTTTCTCCGAACTGTGCTTGAATGTCAACGTTATCTGATTGTCCCCGCATAGATATCATGAGGAGAAATAAACAAACAATGTCAGCTGCATCTAGTCTAAACAACCTTCAAATTATCTTAAAAGTCTTCCTTGAAGTCATCCCAAGGAAGAAATGTAATATTTGCTTTTGTTGTTAAGTTAAACTCAGGACATAAAACAGACTGCGTAGGTCAAGGAGTTTCCAGAGAATTCACATCATCAACATCTAATCTGAGAGGTCCTTCCTTAGAAACACCAGGAAAAAAGGTTATATCAAACAAAAGGCCGAGATTTTGTTGTAATTGGCAAAAAAACCCACCAAGAAAAACATGTAACAAAATAACAATGTTTGCTTTACATGGACACTGACTCTAAAACTGGAAAACCTTTGGTTTTTATTCAAATTCTCAGCTTAACCCCCTAGGGAAACTTACCAACACAGCGTGTCCTCCCGTTGCCCCAAAACCCATAGTTGCAAATACAGATCCTCTTCCCTTCCTTTTGCTGGCACGTGGCGTGTTCATGGCAAGTGGCACAGACGTCTGAGTCAGAAATCATACGTTTCAGAAACAGGAAGTTAAAGGCGAGAAATGTTTAGTCAACATGCATGTTACAGAGAATCTAAACTTCAATTCCAAACAAACCAGGTCAGGTTCAAATCTCATCCATAGGACTTTCAATAACGATTCACTGTCCACAGAATACAATGCAGACTCCTCTGTTACTCAGCACCCTTCAGTGTTTGTCTCTCACACGCTCCCCCCGGCTTTATGTTCCCAAACTCTGACTGCATGGTACCGTCCAGGCAAAGGGACAACCACACTTTCCTAATAGACGGGCTGCTATCCTCCTCCTCCTCACCATGGTGACCCGGAGTACCCATGCCTGCTTCTCTACCAGTCTGGCACCCACTCTTATTTTCAAGAGTTAGCCAGAATGTCTCATTCTCTCTAAACTCTTCCCCACTTCCGAGAAAAGGTGTCCAATCTCCCACAAAGCATCTACACTCCCATAACAATCATGTCACTCTATGGTTAACCATCTTGAGACTACAATGAACCACGCAAGGATGAGGATTTTAGTGAAAACAAATGTGTTTTTACTGCACAGTATTATCATGGACTGCTTTCCCACAGGACCCATGTTCGCGATTCCTACCACTCATATGGTGGTTCACAACCATCTGTGACTCCAGGCTCGAGGGACCCAACGCCCTCTCGCGCTCTCCCAGCCTCCACGAGCACCATACACACTTGGTGGATAGATGTACACTCAGGTAAAACACTCATATAACATAAATCCAGAGTGTGACCTGCTCCAGCTCTAAAAGCAAATTCGTGAGAGAGGAACACATCTGCCTACTCCCTTCTTTCCCTTTATGGAAAAAGTGTGTTTAAGATGTCAGGGAGATAAGCACCAAGTCCCTCCCGACAGGATGACCAGACCCCATTTCCTAGATAAACAACAGAAACATTTGAGACTAAAACTCTTGAAATAACTAAATTTACCAAAATGGTGGTATTATAACCTAAGATCAAGCAAGAGTTTCTACTCAAGGCTGTGCAGAATATTGAGTTTCATGCCCTTGTCTCTGTAATTTCAGGAGTAGCCTCCTCGTACAGAGAACATCCCAGCATAGAATTTCATCCAGCTCTTGGTCTCATCTGCAGCCAGATAACGCAGCCTAACCCTCAGGCTGCACCAGGCAGGAGACCAACAGAAATCGGGAGGGAGACTCCTAAATACTCTGAATCATGTTTCTTGCTTTTGTTTTTCATTTACTAACAAAAGACAACATATTCGAAGCAGTTTGGGCTACATGAGGTTATATATATAAAAAAAAGGGGGATTGGGGATTTAGCTCAGTGGTAGAGCGCTTGCCTAGGAAGCTCAGGGCCCTGGGTTCGGTCCCCAGCTCCGAAAAAAAGAACCAAAAAAAAAAAAAAAAACCAAAATATAAGTACAAATAAAATCAAAGATAACATAGAAACAAACACATATCACTAATGGCTACTGGTACCAAATTAACTGTGGAATATCTATAAATATCTCAGGACCACAAAAAAATGCAAAATTAAAAAATAAAAATGTTAGGAGGCATATTATCTGACTCTCATGGAATAATGGAATAAAACTTCAAAGCAAAACCTATATGTGTAGCTTCCTCAAAAGAAACCCACTTACACAGCACTCTCCTAAAGCATTCTCTGGACAAAGATACCAAATAGCCTCTTGGTGACGGGTATAAAAACTCATTGTGGAAAATGTGAGTTTGGTATGTTTTCGTATTTTTAAAAAGTAACTTAAAAAAAAAATCAGGCAATCACAGAAGAGACCTGGACTTTTAACAAAAGAAATTTGGAAGCAAGAAAGAAGATAGAATTTTAAGAATTTAAAAAGATACTTTTTAAAAACAAAAGAAAGATTTCTGGGTCAACACTGAGGGTTTCAAGTATTTCCAATCCCCTTACAACTCAAAACAAAATTAAATGAAGAATTAGAAGATATAAATCTTTTTATATTTGTGTGTGAGGGTGTGTGTGTGTGTGTGTGTGTGTGTGTGTGTGTGTGTACACACGTCTATATGTGAACGCTGGAGGACAACCTCAGTATCATTCCTCAGGCCTTGTCTGCATGTTTTATTTTATTTTGTTTTGGTTTTGGTACAGGATCTCTCACTGCCTTGAATCTCAACAAGTAGGCTAGGCTGGCTGGCCGCTGAGCCCCAGGAATCCCCTCTCCCCAGCTCCTAAAGTATAAATCTCAAAATAGACGATGACAGCAGACACAGGATGTTCTCGATATTTCAGATGGAAAAGAGACCAATACATAGCAATCGCTTTGCAGAGAAGGAGAAACAAGAGCCCCTGGTAGCTGGAGAGTCATGTCTTATGCAGGCGCAATTCTTGTTTTGTCTTTCTGATGCTGTTTGGGATGGAAACCAGGCCTCCTACAAGCTAGCCACATGCTACACCACTGAGCCCCACCTCGCCTCTGCGTGAACATTTTTATAAGGAGTAATGGCCCAAATCTCCTCATAAATGCTGATGCAAGATGCAGTGTGCTTAAAAAAAAAAGTCAGAATGACTCCAGATCAGAGAGGTAACTGGCAAACTGCAGAGCAGAGGAAAGTATCCTCCAAATATATTTAATCATCCTAGTAGATTAACGCTTTAATTAACACACAGCATTGGAAAACAAGGCCAGCTCCTTTGACAGTTTCTTTCTTTTTTTTTTTTTTTTTTCTTTTTTTTCCGGAGTTGGGGACCGAACCCAGGGCCTTGCGCTTGCTAGGCAAGCGCTCTACCACTGAGCTAAATCCCCAACCCCCTTTGGCAGTTTCTGATGCTGCTATTCTAAGACGAGCTTCCTTCAGACCTTGCCATATTGATACTATGTTACCCTTACAACGTGAAGGGAACTGGAAAGAGAGAAATCAAGGGTTGGAGAAGAGATTAAGGACATTTTCTGCTCTTCGAAGGACGGGGGGTTTGCTTCCCAGCACCCATATCAGGCAGCTCAATTGATCGATTACTTGCCTAGCATGCATGAAACCCTGTACTCGATCTTCAGGTGCTGGTGCTGCAGCCCCAGCACCCGGGAGAGGGAGGCAGGAGGATCTGGAGTTCAAAACCAGCCTGTGCTACAGAAAACCAAGTATCAAAAGAGAAGGAGGGGGGCTGGGGATTTAGCTCAGTGGTAGAGCGCTTACCTAGGAAGCGCAAGGCCCTGGGTTCAGTCCCCAGCTCCGGAAAAAAAGAGCCAAAAAAAAAAAAGAGAGAGAGAGAGAGAGAGAGAGAGAGAGAGAAGGAGGAAGAGGAGGGGGAGGAGGAAAAGAATAAGAGGAGGAAGAGCTGAGAAATGCAAATGCTGAGTGTATTCTAAAGCATTATTCACACAAATATGTCCATGTTGGTATATACTATTATTTCTAGAAGAGCTGTGGTTATGAACTGGGGTGGGGGTAGAGTTCACTAGCTTTACGCTAGCTGGGTTAACCTTGATAATCTTTACACATCTGATTCCTCTAAGTCTGTATAATGAAGGGGACACCAAACCCATCTCCTGGTTTCTGTGATGATTACTGAGTAAGTGAGTTAGTATGTGGAAAGCAATCAGAATGTGCCCATTCGACACCGTAACAATCTCTTGACTTCTATTAACGGGAGCCAGCCCCGATGGCGGTCGACAACGAATCATACTAATGGGAAGAGCAGTGGATGACTGCTTGATGCAGAAATTCAAACCACAACCTTTGCGGGAACAGACACCTACCTAGTCATGGGCTGGTAGATTCTGCAAACCGTAATATCTAAGTTATATATACACAATCTCTATGCATTTATTCCAGGGCTTCCCCCCTCTCTTCTAGCACAGCCTGACTGGGAAGCTGAAGCCCATCCTCAGTGCTTCTCAGCCCTCTTGGTTTTTTCCTGCATCAAGAAATCTATACCCTGGTCCCAGTGACCCACTCTTGCTCTTTAATACACCAGCTGTCTTAGTAAGGATGTCTGTTGCTATGACAACACATCATGACCAAAAGCAACTCAGAAAGATTCATCACATCATCATCCAGGGAAGTCAGGACAGGAACACAAGGCAGGAACTGAGGCAGATGCCGTGGAGGAATGTTGCTTACTGACTTGCTCCTTGTGGCTTGCTTCTATTTTCTCACATCATTCAGGACTACCTGCTTAGGCACGGCACTGCCCACAGTGGGTGGGGCCCTCACACGTCAATCGTTAACCAAGGAAATGCCCAACGGACTTGCCTACAGGCCAGTCTTATGGAAGCATTTTCTCAAGATTCCCTCTTCCCAGATATGTCTAGATTTATGTCAAGTTGACAAAAACCACCCGGCACAGCAGCGCCTTTAACACACCTGAGAGGTGCCTGGAAGATGAAGAGACCTGCTCACATCAAGGATGCAAAAGAATTTGTCGAACCTAACATCTGTCCTCACCTAACTCCATCCATGTCAGGAGGACCAGACGAGCCTGACAAACTTGCTGTACAACTCCCTTGAGATTCTCTTCCCCAAACTTATGGAGATATGGAAATATATTAAATAACCAAGCAGGATGCCCAATAGAGTCCAAAACTCAGAGAGGGAGAAATATCTAGAATCAAGTATAGACTACTACACCAAACTGTACTGTTTCTAAGAAACTACATCAAATGCTAGAGATAGAATCCCAAACCCAAGAAATATCATATTCTCTCCTATCATCCATGACCGAAAAACAAGAGCGAGAGCCCTCCTATAGTCCAGTGTTACTGTGGTCTTCCCCCTGGCTGTAGCTTCTGTTTTAGACACATCCAAGACAGAAGTCACTGTCTCCCAAGTCAAGAGGTCATTATAGGCACTCTGAAGCCTGTGCCCACAGCTAACTCTGGCCATTCGGAACTCTATGCTTTTCCTTGTGTAAAATGTTTCCAGGAGCCTTGGTTTCTTTTGGCTATCTCCCACTCACTTTCTTGTCTGACTGAGATTAATCCACAGTGGACCGCACACCTGTCCTCCAGACCCTAACTAATCCATATTAAGTCCCAACCCCAACTCTGAGTCCATAGCTAAGCAGGGATCGATTTGAGGCCCACACTAAAGCTCACGACCAGCAGTCACCTACTTCAGCCATTCTGTTCTTCTCTGACACTGCCTGCCTCACCCCTGACACCTTCTCCAGTAGGCTGTGAACTTTTGATTTTTTTTTTATTTTTGGTGCTGTTGGGGAGGGAACCAAGGACCTCCCAAATGCTAGGCAAGCACTCAACCACACTGAGGTACGCCCCAGACCGGTACACTGTTCTGTAAATCCAACAGACAGCTTGTTAGCGACAGCAGTAGACGCCAGGGAGCTCATCTTAGGTTTGACCAGAGGAACATGAATGTGCACAGGGTCAAGTTCCCAGGGGCGGAAGACAAGGCACAGCGGACATCCTTCTTTAAGTCTCCTCCCACTCTGCACCTTCAGCAACTTTCCATCACTCTAAAGCCGCTCTCTCCACCTCTCCTTCCAGCCGCTCTCTCCACCTCTCCTTCCTCATGTCCACCAGGCCACCTGCTCTCTCTCTCTCTCTCTCTCTCTCTCTCTCTCTCTCTCTCTCTCTCTCTCTCTCTAATGAAGACAGTGCGAACCACACCGATGAAACATTTCACACAGTGGGCTTTGCCCAGCTCTATCCATCCTTCCTCCACCATGATCCACTGTTTCTGTCCTTCTCCTGGCCTCCCTGAACCCAGCCAGGCCTGAGCCAACAAGTCCCACAGCCGCTCCCAGACTCAGAGGAAAGCCACAGAAAGGTTGAGAACAGGACTGACTGGTTTGGCCTTTCCACACCCATTACCAACCTCATGAATCCCTGGGGCCAGGCACCCCACCCACTCACCAACACCCTTCTGCTCCTCAGTTTAAACTTCCCCACTTCCCTCACACTCAAGCTTCGGCTCATGCCTCCCAAACATTTTCCAGCAATTAACTCAGCACAGGTTAGTGAGAGAATCTACAGGGGTGACAGGGAGGGTGGGAATGCAGCACACACCTGCAATCTAGCACCCGGCAGGAGAATTAGGAGTTTGATCCAACTGTGGCTACACTGAAAAATCCTGTCCCAGGAAAAAAGTACACACACACACACACACAAAACACACACACCCCACATACATACGCACACACACACCCCACATGCATACACAGACACACAGACATACAACACATACATATACACACAACACAAATAACACACACATACACACTGAGAGAAACACAAACATAGACACATACATACACACAACCAGACCAACCAGAGAAAGGCAAGTAAGCCCCTAAACCATCATACAAGATAGCTAGCTAGTAAATAGCCAGCAGCTTCCCAGGCTGGTCATCCCTAAAGCCCTCCCTTACATGTACCATCAAGGCTCTCCCACCCCCGAAGCCAGCTCTAAAGTCACCCCACCCCAAATTCAGGTGATGACAGCTTACTCCTTTGCTACAGCCAGGAGTTGGCTTGTTCCTATTTGGGTGGTCCCTGTTTATTCTCATGTCACATTCGTAATAACAAAGTCACAACACGCACAAGTGGGCAATGGAGAAGTGGTGCCCCGTGGACTCCACTGAGAGCAGCCAGCATGGTTCTGAAATCTGACCAGCACTCCTCAGGAAGGTCTCTGGAGCATGAGGAAACGGCAGTTTCTTGGTCTTCCCTTTCCAGGATTAACTTCTCCCACCCGAGGCCCAGCTTTACAAGGGCTCAATTAAATATCGTGTCCATTCTTGTATTTCCACCTCTCCCTGCTGAATAATGCCTGCTGGTCTAACATGTGAGTAGATGGGACTTACTCCTCCCCAAAACCTACTCCGACCTGGCCAGCCCAACTGAAGAACACCCTCCTTTTCCCTCTAACTTGTCAGAGCAATCCTGTATCATCAGCCAGAGTCACCAAGTCCAAAGGCTTTCTCTCATCATACGGTAAGTTCCAACCCTGGTTTTCTTGGCGCCACACTAGCCCAGGAGTGTTACCCATCTGGCCTGGCATCTACGGTCTAACTTAGCTCTGCCCCACGATCCCATCCTTGAACTGGGCATGGTAGAACATGCCTATAATTACCAGCATCTAAGGCTGGGGCAGGAGGATCAGTTCACCCCCACATCCTCTACCCTTGAGAAAGAAGTGTTTTTGTAGAGTTAGATTCTCTCTAAGTCTGTAGGAAACCATCTACCCAAGGAGAGGTGCTCAACAAGGCAGCCCTAACTTCACTTCCCCAAAACACGTCACACTTTCCAGGTAGCCTGGAGGTGTGTCTCAGTGGCGAAGTTCATGCTTAGGTGCAAGAGCCTGGGTTCAATCCACAGCACCAAAAACTTCTAAGAAAGAAAGTGTAGGTAGAGCGCCTGCCAGTCATGTTCTGTCGTCTTTGACCAATAATCCAATGGACCACGCTTGACACTTTCCCAGGCTAGAGTCCTTACACAGATCCTAAAACGGTTTTCAATTAGCTACAGGTTTTTATTCACACTGTTAGAGGAGACAGTGTTGGCTAGTTTTATGTCAACTTGACACAAGTTAGTGTCATTTTGGAAAAGGGAACTTTAAGTGAGAAAATGTTCAAACTAGGTAGACCTGTAGCAAGCCCGTGGTGCATTTTCTTGATTGAAGGTTGGTGTAGGAGGTCAAGCTCACTGTGGATGGTCTACCCCTGGGCTGGTAGTCTTGGGTGTTACAAGAAAGCAGGCTGAGCAAGCCATGGAGAGCAAGTCAGTAAGCAGCACTCCTCCATGGCTTCTGCTTCAGTTCCTGCCTCATGTTCCTGCCTTGAGTTTCTCTGCCTTGACCTTTCTCGGGATGGACTGTGACCTGAGAATTGTAAGCTAAAATAAACTCTTTCCTCCCCAAATTATTTCTGGCTGTGCTGTCTTATAATAACAATAGAAACCCTAAGACAGAGACCCAATGGGAAAGGAAGAACGCCTACTGGAGTACCAGATGTTGGAGGTGAAGGGGAGCCATTCTAGAAAGCTGAGACATCAAATCCCAAAGTAATGGTGAAATTCACTAGGCAACCAGTAATCCCAGCACTCGGGAGGCAGAGCCAGGGAGGTTTCTGAGTACAAGTTCATCCTGGTCTACAGAGAAAGTTCCAGGAGAGCCAAGGCTACACAGAGAAACCTTGTCTCAGAAAACAAAAACAAAACAAACAAACAAAACCAAACAACAACCAAGTCACAGGATAAGAGAATTTTGGAGGACAGGAATCTGCTCCACCAAGTCCACTCATCTCGTTTCTTTTCCACTTCTAGAGCCTGTCTGGTTTTACATATACTTTTGAGACATCTCACTCTGTGGTCCAGGCAGATCCCAGACCCTTGGCAATTCTCCCACCTCGTGTCCCAAGTTCTAGGATTAAGGCATGAACACCACAACTCTGGAGCTCAGTGCTTGGCTTTATTAAGGACATGCCAGTGAGAGACCGGGTGTCCTTATATATACTGTTTGACATCACTCCCTCACGGTGTCCTACAATGACTTCTGGTGGCTTCTCACCACAAAGGAACAGTTATACCCAAACACCATGCTCTGCCAGTCAGGATGAGACTGACTCCCTCTTGCATAATCCAGTCTGTTTTCCCATCTCTAGCCCCTTCTGTATTCCCATGCTATCCTCATGCTATCCCCTGTCTGAAATTCATCCGTTGTTTTCTTGGGTTTTTTTGTTTTGTTTGTTTGTTCACAGTGTTTCACTCCATAGTTTAAACTACTCTGGAACTCACTATGTAGCTCAGGCTACTCTGGATGGAGCAACCTATCAGCCTATTTCACAAGTTGGATTCACTTTCACCCACACTGCTAAAGAACAGTCAGTCTCCTCCTCTATGGGATGGGATACCTTTCCGCTCTTTTCCTAAATCCAAGTATCACCAGTCCCCTAGGCTCAGCTTGACTCATGCATATGGCTGCCCAGTAAAACATAGTTGTTCCTCTTCTGACCAGCACACCTTCTCAGAGCACTTGACACCATTCCGCTATGTGGGCAGACTTCTCACTTTCCTGTTTGAATCCTCCGTGTCAGGTAAATCCCACCACGCTCAGTGTTGCGTTTTCCAATTTGTCTGAAAGACGGACTATTTGCTTGTCTATCTTCTTGGGACTATCTCCCGCTAGAACACCAACACTGCAAGGTTACATCTGACCCAGGGAAGATATTAAATGACTTTCTATGGATGGATGGATGGATGGATGGATGGATGGATGGATGGATGGATGGATGGATGGATACACACAGAGATGCATGGATAAACAGACTAATGAATAGATAAATGAACTAAAGGATAAACTCTTCCTATAAACTTCCTTATATTTCTTCATATTCTTAACATTATTTAGTTCTTCCTGGAGGTAAAAAATATGGAAAGGGGGGCAGGGAGCGGCTACAGGTCAAAAATTTGTCCTGCAAAAGCCACGGCGACTGGAAGCTTTAGAACCACCCGCTTGCCCTCTCTCCACGCGGCGCGCCGGCCCCCGAGGCCCCCACCCGAGTCCAATCCCCACCTCACCCCACCCACCCCGGGAGACGTGAGTCGGAGCAGGGCTGCCTCCACTACACACCCCACCGTCCCCAGGGGGCAGCCTGGCGTGCTCCTCGCCGCTCCGCCTCCATGATCCTTCCACGCCCCGACTCTGAGCCTCCAGACCTGGGAAGCGTCCCGCGCGCCCGGTGTCCCGCACTCACCATCCGTGCCCGGCTCTCCGCTGGCGCCGCGGGCCAGGCTGAGCAGCAACAGGAGCCACAGCAGCCGCTGCAACCCGCAGCCTGGCGAGCGGCGCGTGCCCCGGGGCCCCTGGCCCATGCCGCCCGCTTCCTCTGGGTGCCCGCCACTCCCCAGAGGCCCCTGTGCGCGGAGATAAGGCCAGCGGCGCGGGGAAGGGGCGGCGCAGAGGCTTCCGGCCTCGTAGCGCGGGTCCGGGAGGGCAACCGGGTCCCGGGGCCCCGGACTGGGTGCGCCTGGTGTAGCGGCTGCTCGGGAGCCGCGCCACGGGGAGAAAACGAACTGTGCTGGGGGGAAACATCGCAGTGCAAGTGTGACTTGTGGAACCCGTGGGGAGAGCAGAGAAGCGCAAGAGCCACAGGAGAGGGTCTCTGGCTGACCGGGTCAGAGAGCTGGGATGTGGTGGCTCCTCACGGAGAGAAAGAGAGGAGAGAGAGATAAGTCGTGCGACAATCCACCCGGGGTGCACATGCTGGAACATGCGACAAAAGTTCCAGTTGCTTGATGGATAACAACCTCCTTAGCACGTTAGGAATCGAAAAGGGAGAGACAAGTGCGAAAGACATGGATGAAGGGACACTTTGTATTCTAGAAACTGTGGGAACGTTTTTGGGGTGGGGATAAAGGGTTAGAGGAATGACTATATGGCATAGGACTGTTCTGAGAGTAGGGTTAGCATCGGACGCGAGGGAATCCCGGAAAGGGTGTGAGGCACGTGATCCTCGGAGGTTTGGAGAGAAGCAGAAATTGAGTGTTCGGGAACAGAGTTCACCGTATCTTAAGATTAGTGCACTGTTGGAGAGAGGAAAATATTAAATTAAGGAGAAACTGGGAATGTCGCTTAGATCTATGCTTTGGGTGGACTGGAGTGGGAGGCTGGGAGGCAGAGAGTTAACACAGGAGTTGGAAATTGGGGTTGAGGGAGGCTGAAGAAGTGAGATCCGTTTGGGGGAGAGGGGGCTGTCCAAGTGCAGGGGGCCTCCCCACTCGGCAGGTACTCTTACTTGCTTCCTCACCAGTAAACTAACCCTACCTCAACTATAGGCAAATACACCCATATAAGGGCTGAACTTGGGCTGCCTTAGGAAAAAGCCGTTAAAAATAAACTTCCTAGTTTCTTGTATCTAGCTTTCTTGAAGATTATTTTTGTCCAACAAAGAGAGAAGCCTGCTTTGGGAAATGAGAGATGGATCAAGTGAGTGTAAACATGTCTCTGGGTGTTTGGACAACTTTTGGTAAAACCAGCTCTCCATGAACTCTCACAGGTCATTATTTCCACAAATCCACCATTCAAGAGATTTTTAAAACAACTTTAACTTCCACTCCCCATGCCCTTCTGCGAAATAAATATGTATGTATACTTTAAAACACACACACACACACAGGTGATGCCAGAAAAAAAAATTATCCAAAGCTTGTAATTGGGAAGGGAAATTACTAGGTGTCTTTTTAGCACAGCATGGGGTAGATATCCAATTCGAAAGTGTACTTTTATGAACGTCCTGGTTGTTTTTTGGGTTACTTGTGGCTTTATAAGAGTAACCCCAACGACAGCATTATCAATCGGAACTGTCTGGGGTCCTTTACCTTTACCTGGGTAGAAAGAAATCCTGAGAGCCCACACATGTAGGTGCATGCCTTTAATCCCAGCAGTCAGGAGGCAGAAGCAGAAGGAGGTGAATTCCAAGCACCTTGGTCTACCCACAGCAAGTTCCAGGACAGCCTGAACTACAGTAGGGAGATCCTGTCTCAAACAAACAAAAACCTGTGAGACAAGCAGAGAGGCTTTTCTGACTTTGGTGCCCCCAAGGCCGTGGGTCTGGACAGCCTGTGGGCTGGACGTAAGGACTGAGAGGCTCATAGCTCCAAACTGTGATACTTGGGGGCCTATTGCATCATGCTTTAGAAGCCAGAGACAGGACTAGGCACTCAGGGAGGAGGCTTATTGCTCCGGACTTTAACCACCAGCAAACACCGGCATTATGCAACTGTCGTAACCCTCTACTTCCAACAGAACAGCAGCGTAAGGGAGCAGCAGGCAGTTCCTACTGGGGCTGCCTGTCCAGAAAGGGCTCTGGGTTTGGAGCCATCACAGCCCTGCAGCCATAGAAGTTTGACAACTCCTTGGAATTCTCGTCTTTAGCTCTTTACAGGACTCCTTTCTCCCTATCCTGAGCTGTCCTGCTCTGGAACAGTTTAGCTACTATGTCATCTTCGGGGCATTGCTGCCTTCCACTGCTTCAGGCAACCATTTCCTCTTTGTGTTGCCAGCTCGCCAGGATCAGTAATTATAAAGATCAAAACGGTCGGGGGCAGGGAGGGGTATAGTTGTGCAAGCTGTGATCCCAGCACTCCAGGGGTAGAGGCAGGAGGATCAGGAGTTCAAACTATAAAACAAGTTGATGGCCAGCCTGAGTTACTTGAGAGAATGTCTCTGATTGTTAAAAGAGGACTCAGGGTAGGGCTAGTCCAGTGAGTAAGAACACTTGCTAGGTAAATACGGGAGTAAGTGAAAGAGGCCGGCATGGTTACACATGCTGCTAACCCAGCACTGAGAGGCAGAAACATGCAAATTCCGGGAACTCACTGGACAAACAGCCTAACCCAAACAGCAGAGAGCCTCTCTCAAAGCAATAATGTGGGAAGTGGCTGGAGGTTTCCTCTGGCCTCTACATGTGGCCTCCGGCATTGGCATCCACACATTGTGTCACAACATGAAAGATTATTTCATCAGTATTATTTCAAGAATCAAAAGAGAAAAAAAAACCAAAAGAATCAAAAGAGAATAATGAATCAGTTTTAAACTTGGAGCAGTAAAATGGCTGCTTCAAAAATACTTGGCTTATGAAAACTGTTTGGGAGGGGGATCGGGGGTCAGGAATAGGGAGAGTAGGGAGAAAGGGTCGGGAGAGCGAACAGAATCAACACAGTGGGGAGTGGGAGCATCTCTAGGACACGACAGACCTGGGATGGGGGAGGCTTCAGGGAGTCTATCAGGGTGACTTTAGCTGAGACTCCTAGCAGTAGGGCATACGGAGCCCGAAGTGGCCACTTCCTATAGCCAGGTAGACTCTCAGTAGAAGGATTAGAATACCAACCCACCCATAAAACCTTTTACCCCAAATGTTTCCTGCCTACAAGAAGTGCAGGGACAAAGAACAGAGACTGGGGGGACAGCCAACCAGTGACTGGCCCTACTTGAGACCCATTGCATGGGCACACCAAACCTTGACACTGTTAACGATACTCTATTATGCTTGCAGACAGGAGCCTGGCATGACTGTTCTCCAAGAGGCTCCATGCAGCAGCCACCGAAACAGATCCAAAGACCCACAGCCAAACATTAGATGGAGGCTGGGGAGTCTCGTAGAAGAGCTAGGGGAAGGATTGAGGGACCTGGAGGGGACAGGGACTCCACAAGAAGGCCTACAGAGTCAACTAGGGACTGAGAGGAGGGGGGCTATGATTGGGATAGGATGTAACTTGAGTAAATAGATAAATTAATGGAGAAAAAAAAAAGAAATATTCCCCAAAGAGGGTACAGCCAGCGCACCGACATTTCCTAAAAGGGAATTTGGAAGGAGCTTGATTGAATGACTTCATGAACTTGAATTTTGGTTCCAAGATGGGGTACTCAGCCCTGAAAGCACTCTAGCCCCTCCTTCCAGATTCTGGCGAAACGACAGAACTACACTGACAATACCTGGTATTGGTCCCACCTTCCTACAACAGGCGTCCTATTTCCTGAAGGATAATAAAATATCTGTTATTATCTACAATAAACCCACAAAAAGATGAATTTATGGGCGGGCAAGCAAGCTAGGAGAGGGGCCGGGAGGAAGCTGTGCCCCTAGTCTCATACCTTCCTTGCCTTACATAGTCCATCTGGCTACTCACTGTGTTCTTTATGCTAACCCTCATAATAAACATAAGAAAAATGTTCTTCTTAATTCTGCGAACCAGTCTAGCAAATGATTGAACCCCAGAATGAAGACATGAGACACCAACTCACAGTCATAAGCAGAGGCCATAACCTGGGACTTGGCAATGCTCCGCTAAAGCGGGGAACGGTGCGGTAGCCTGTCAGGTTGAAGTAAGCTCTGTGACGCCCATCTTTGGTCCGGTAAAGAGTTTCACCGTGGGGTTGGGGATTTGGCTCAGTGGTAGAGCGCTTGCCTAGCAAGCGCAAGGCCCTGGGTTCGGTCCCCAGCTCCGGGGGGAAAAAAAAAAGAGTTTCATCGTGTTAGATGTGTTGAGCGAGCCTGCCCCACTGACAAAACTTCAGCTAATTCACTATATAAACAGACCAAAAAACCTGAGGAGTTTGCCTCAAGTCACTGAGTCTCTGCCAGTCACCAGAGCCAAGCTTCAGTCAGTTACGTGTGGCAACCATTCGAGCAACGTTCGCAGGGGGCAGTGCCGAGCTCCCACCAATGCAGCTGTCTCTACCTCACTTCCTTTTTCTGTAGCCCACTTCCTTTTTCTACGGTTACTGCATTTTCTGTTCCTTGCTTTCCTTTTCCTGTTTACAAATATTATCAAACCATTAGTATCCCGGAACCTCTTCTGGTTCCGAGGGCTACACAACTCACTGTCCTTCGTTCAATCTAACTGTTCGATTTAATTTACCCCGGTGTTTCTCTCTGACTGTGTATGTGGGAAAACTCCCACACATCTGGTCACAGCAGGGTTCTGTGTTGAATTAGAGAATACAAAAGAAGTTACAGTTTGGGGTTCTTGCTTTCCTCTCAGATGCTCACAATTAAGTATGCAACAGGGCTTTTCAACTGGAAACTGAGCCATCAGTGAACCAGCTAGCTCTGGGGAACGCATTAAACTAGCTTTGCTACACAAGTCCTCCACAAAGGCAGCTACTGGGGTGTGAAAAATAGAGTAAGAAACCTTATAAAAACAAAAAACTGCATAGATACAAGTTCTTAGGTGTATACATGAATGCAGTGTGGAGTCTTCATAATGTATTAAATTCTAACTCAGAATCACTGTAAGAACCCCTGCAGAAAATGGAAAATACACTTCTTACCAGTGAAAAATTATTTATACTGTTCACTACAGTCAGTGACCTCCCAAGTCACACAAATGCCAGTTTCCTGGCTTAAAAAAGAATGATTCTTGCACCATTAAAATATCATTTTAATTTTTTTTTAGACAAGATCTTCCTCAGGACTATGTGGGACACTAATCTCCACTTTATTTCAAATTAAAGGAAAAAAAAACTTTTATTTTAATTTACGCACCAGAAGACATCCATGTAGTTAGTTAGGTGAATTCTTTAAAGGTTGGGAAGCTGACTCAGTTGGCAAAATGCTGGCTGCACAGGCCTCATGTCCTCCGTGAATTTAGACCCAGTACACTTGCCAAAAGCCAGGCTGGGAAGCACAGAGCTGTAACCCAGAGCTGGGTGTCAGAAGCAGGAGGACCCTGAAGGCTCACGGCAAACTCTAGACTCTGTGAGAGACCCAGAGTCCAAAAAACAAAACAAAAGCAAACAAACCAAAAACTAAGTCTCTGGAGAATGATAGAAGAAGACACCTAATATTGACCTTCGACCTGCGCATGCTCATACACAAGCAAACTATACCTGCACATGCATGTGCCCACCAGGAACACACAGAATGCATATGCAATACTTAAAGCCTTCCTATCTGAAGAACAGGTACCCAAAGCCTTCCAAAGACACAAGAGAAAAATGATTCAACCCTTGTAGGTGCAAAAAGGAATCCCTGGCAATGCTAGAATTGCTAGTCATCTCAGGTCCATTCTAATGCATATTGTGTGCAACTAAGGCATTTAGTGACAATGAAGATACCTATGGACCCATGTCTATAACAGCATTATTCATAATGACCAGAAAGGAAGAAGCAAACATAGGTCCATTGGAACTGAGTGGCTAAGAATATGTGGTTCATCCATACCATGAAATGTTACCAGCCTTTGAAAAGGAGACAGAAAAAAAAAAAAAAAAGATGTTCTACTAAGTTAAAGAGGCCAGTCACAAAAGACACTGCTGTATGTGAGTCCACTCAGTGAGTCATGTAAACATAGAGACAGAGTAGAGTCAGGCTTGGGGTCGGGGAATAAGGAATTGGTATGCATGGGCGCCGGCTTGGAGGTTTGTGTAGCGATCACTGATGGGCTTTGGTGATCGCTGTACTGTACTGTGCTGAAGGCTGGTGATGAACTGCACATTTCCCAGTGATCCAGGCAATGAAGAGATGACATGGTGGTTAAGGTGTTTGCTGCAGACACAGGAAGACTGCAGCTCGTCTGCCCAGAATCCGCAGAACTGCCAGGAGAGAAGGGTGGCCCAGAAGTGATTCTAACTTCTAAATTCAGGGACACAGAATCCCCAGAGCAAGCTTGCTAGCAAGACTATCCATACTAGCCATGCCTGGGAGTTTTGATGAGAGACCCTGCTTCCGTGAATAAGGGACACACACACACACACACACACACACACACACACACACACACACACCTGGGAGCTGTGATGCTTCAGTGAATAAGGTAGCAGAGTGATGAAAGGATTCCGGACATCGACTTGGGGCTCCCCCCACATGCATGTGCACACACATGTATAATAATGTACATCTGTACACACACAGAGAGAGAGAGAGAGAGAGAGAGAGAGAGAGAGAGAGAGAGAGAGAACACAATGTTTCAAATGGTAGTTTAAAACATCATCAGAAGGACCAGGCAGAGGTAGTGTATGCCTTTAATCCCAGCCCTCAGGAGGTAGAGGCAGGGGGATTTCTATCAGTTTGAGGCCAGCCTCCTCAACAGAGTAAGTTCCAGGATGGCCAAAGCTACACAGAGAAACCCTGTCTTGGAAAACAAAACAAAACAAACAACAACAACAATCAGTAGAAGGGGCCGAAGAGATGACTCAGCAGTTAACAGCATTGTCTGTTCTTCCAAAAAACCAAGGCTCAATTCCCAGCACCCACATGGCAGCTCACAACTGTCTGTAACTACAGTTCCAGGGGATCTGACACCCTCACACCAAACATCCTACCAATGCTCGTGAAATAAAACTAAATAAGTTTAAAAAATATCATTGGAAAACCTACATACTAACTTTGCCTTAACACCAAGAGTATGAGGAGGGGAGCCAGGGAAATAGGGGGATTTCATTTGGAACACTAGCCCTCTCTCTAGGGTTTCCCCCCAAGGCTGCCATTCAAAGCATCTGCTGCCATAGTTGAGTCTGGAGTTTGTATGTATGGTGGCTCCCATCTGGGTAAAAGGCAGAAGGGAAGAGGGCAAGGATACCAAATATCCTGGAGACTTTCCTGGAAAAATCCACTGAACAATACTCACAAGAAATAATGCTCTGAGGGTTGGGGATTTAGCTCAGTGATAGCGCGCTTGCCTAGCAAGCGCAAGGCCCTGGGTTCGGTCCCCAGCTCCGAAAAAAAAAAAAAAAAAAAAAAAAAGAAATAATGCTCTGCTTTTCCAAGAGACTGGTTTCAGCAGGTCGGGAGCAGGCTTCCGACCACAGCTGTGTCGATGTGCTCATGGGTGTTTTGGGAGAATTGTAACTATGACAGACTGAGTGTGTTCTCAGGAGCCACTGGTTTTTACATGAAGTTTGTATATTTGAAGCTTTGGAATGCTATTGGTTAAAAACTTGTGTTATTGAATCTAATGAAAGAAAAGACCCTTCTGTTATAGCTGGCCCCACTCACACATGTATCCCTTTGCCAACGGCATCTGCAAACACACAAAGACCCCTTTGAGAGGAGACAGGTGGCTCCTCCCACAATTTTCTTCAATTTAGAAGATAGGTTTTGTCTTCATTTTGATTCGTTTGCAGTTCAGAGGCCCCCAGACATGCTAGGCCAGCATTCTACCACTGAGTCACCTCCAGCATGAGACTCCAGCTCACAACAGGGCTTTTGCTCCTCTGGAGAAATGGCCCAGGTGCCACCTCCCTAGGTTTCTCCAGTTTGCAAGCTCAGTGACTCTGACACTGCTGCCTTCTGAGGCACAGAAGGCTCCATCAGCTGCTTCATACGCCCCTCCTTGCCCACAAACACACACTCAAACCAAGCATCCTACCTGGAATGAGTTTGTGGGACTTGAGCAGCAAACAAAGTCTTAGCTACAGTGTGTGGTTGTGCTAGAACCAACTAATTTGACTCACAGCCCCCACCATCTCTGACACCTTTCCGATGTTATTGACACAATTCTATATGCTGGCTAAATTATAAATGTAAGAAGTTTATTTGGGCTGGTCCAAAATTCTGGTTCAAAGTTGAAGGCTAGCATCTAGTGGTGACCTTTTCATTAGCAGGGTACTGAATTATCACAGGAACATTACACAGTAAGAGACAGGAGTACATAGGTGTGTGGTGTATGTGTGGCGTGCGGTGTGCATGCGTGTGTAAGTGTGAATGTCCATGTATTCGTTCTGTTCATCCTCTTTCTTAGAAAGCCAACAGACCTTACCTAATCCTAACCTCCCACAAAGACCCCACCTCTAAACACCAGAGTCTAGGGTACCTTTATATCTTCACAGGACTTCACACTGACCATTAAATCCCAACAAGAGGGCTAGAAAGTTGACTTAGTAGTTAAGAGTACTTGCTGCTCTTGCAGAGTACATGGCTTCAGTTCCCAGCATCTATATTAGGTGGCCCACAACCCTCTGTATCTGGCATCCTTGCTGGCCTCTGTGGGCACCTGCACACATCTGGTGCACATAAACCCATGCAGACACATATAAATAAATCCTATAAAAATAACCATGATCTGCAGGAGAGACAAACCACATTCAAACTGCAGTCCGACACCAACGTTCTCAGAAGGCAGAGCCACAGGGGTGGAAGGAGACTGCTCAGTGCAGCAGGCAGAGACCCTCAGCTCCCTGCAAGCAAACACCACAGGGACCCGGGTGCCCTGGAGGATCTGGATTTGGGGATAGACTTCACTCTCTGAGGGAAGCTGTGACAGCTGCAAACAGCAATTCTGACCTTACATGAGGGTGTATAGAGGCACCAAGTAAAGTGATGAGACTCTCTCTCTCCCTCTCTCTCTTTTTCTCTCCTTCCCTCCATCCCCCTACATCACACGCACGCACGCACGCGCGCGCACACACACACACACACACACACACACACACACACACCACCTGTCCCCATTATAGGACACTTCATCTGTTGGTCTGTTTGTTCTACAAAGCCTGAAAGGAAATGTGTTGACAGCCATTTCCGGCCTTGGGATCAGCTGAAGGGCCTTGCAGTTACCCACTATCCTGAGCAGAAGCCAGCCAGGCAGCAGAAACCAAACAGTAGCACCCAGCACAGCCAACGAAGAGGCTCAAGGCACAGCCTATCACAGATCTCTGCTGATAAAAGTCAGCTGACAGTGAAGGCCTGAGGTGCAACCTCACAGATGCATGTCTGGGCTTCTGTGCAGCAGGCCTAGCTCCAGGTTTCAATGGCTTCTTAGTTCACCACTGTTGCGTTCTGTTCCCACACCCTTTTCCTCTTTGTTGGTCTTCTGTTGCTATGTCTTGGAGTATCCCCTAAAGAAAGAATCCCTGGAGAGCAACTATCTGAATCTTTGCATGTCCAAGTTTGATTTCAGCCTTAATTTAGTTATATAATGAATATAGAATTAGTGGGTTCAAAATATTTTAAGAGATAGGTGATTTTTTTTCACTTTCTTTTTTCACGTTTTCAGAGACTGAGACAGGGATCATCACTATGAGTCCTAGGCCATCCTGGACTCCATAGCGAGAGAGAGAGAGAGAGAGAGAGAGAGAGAGAGAGAGAGAGAGAGAGGCTGTGGCAGCTCTCTTGAAATCCCTTGGAAGGCAGAAACAAGCAAGTTGAATAGCTCTGGGTTAAACTGAAAACCCCTACTTTAAAGAAAGTGATGGAGAGCCACTGATGAAGATTCTAGATTGAATACATGTTGGGGTCACCCCAACCATAAAATTATTTCATTGCTACATCATAACTGTAATTTTGCTACTGTTTTTTTTTTTTTTTGTTTTGGTTCTTTTTTTTGGAGCTGGGGACCGAACCCAGGGCCTTGCGCTTCCTAGGCAAGCGCTCTAACCACTGAGCTAAATCCCCAGCCCCTTTGCTACAGTTTTGAATCGTAACGTAAATATCGGTTTTCTGATAGCCTTAGGTGACCCCCATGAAAGGGTTGCTTGAACCACCTCACTCCCCTCAACCCTAACCCCAACCCCCATAAAAGGACTGGGATCCACAGGCTGAGAACTGCTGCTCTAGATAGACATCAGCCTCCAGTCTCTATAGGTATGCTCACACACACGCACAAGCACCCTCACACACACACACATGCATACCACACAAACATACACACATAATAAAAATGAAATGTAAAAAAACACACTGCAGTGGTCTGAATGAGAACAGCACTCACAGGCTTATATATCTGAATATGTGGAACCAGTTAGTGGAACTGTTTGAAAAGGATTAGGAGGTGTGGCCTTGTTAGAGGAGGTGTGTCAGTGGGCGTGGGCTTCGAAGTTTCAAAAGCCCACACTACCTCCAGTTAGCCTTCTCTGCTTTGTGATTGGCCTCAAGATCTGAGCTCTCCACTACTACTCCAGCACCATGCCTGTCTGCAAGCTACCATGCTCCCCCACCATGATGGTCATGGACCCTCTGAAACTGCGAGCCTCAAAGTAAATGCTTTCTTTTATAAATTGCCTTGGTCTTGATGTTTTATCTCGGCAATTAAAAAGTAACTAAAAAAATCAGTATACTCATATTTAATGGTTTATTATAAAGCATATTTGCATATAATAAAAAGTTAACAGCCAATGAACAGATATGCAGGTAAGACCTGGAAATAGTCCCAAAAAGCCTCTGTCCACAGAATTGGCGTGTATACTGGGAGTGTTCCTTTTACTCTGAACCTTCATGTGATCAGTTACTTTGAACTCTTCTGGGGTTTTATGGACACTTCATTGTGCAGGCATGAATGCTAGACTGGGTGGGGACACCCAGCAAAGCCTGTCTATCCAGACTCCTTAGAACACCTTTCCTTGTGGCCAGGCAGCAGGCTTGCTCTGGAATGAGGAAAGTCATTAATCTATTGTTTAATGAGAGTGGGTCAGAGAATTTATTATGGTCAGCTAAAAGATGGGAGGGTGATGGGATTAAAATTTGCTTTACCCACCTTGGGAGAGAGAAATTTTACTCTGTATAACCTGTCTTAAGGAGAAAATTAGAAGCCAAGAGCCACATGACAGATATAAACAGTGAACTACATAAATAATAAATCTATTTCTTATGAGTTTATATATAACTGCCAGTTAGACCAAAATACAGAACATGTGGACCTTGAGATGGCTCCGTGGGTAAAGGCACTTGCCACCAAGCCTAATGACCTTGTCAGGTCCAGAGGAAACTCACTCCCCCAAATTCTGACACTGGTTTCCCCCACCAAAGGAGCCATTCCCCTTGCCTGTCAGAAGGGGCCAGTGGCTCTCTGTGGAGCCTATTAGCACATCACAGAGCACGCTGGCCCCCAGGCTCCTGTGACTCTCCTTAGCTCTTCTCACTCCACCCCCTACCCTAAACTTCTCCAGCTCCTGGGTTTCCTCCACCCCCTCTGCCCAATTTCTCATTCCTATGCAACTGCTGTTTTGGTCATTTGCTTTGTTTGGTCCTCTCTTTCCCTCCCTTGGTCCCCTGTCTCTTCCTCATAAACTCTTTCCCCTTCTCTCTCTTCTCTTAGGGACAAGTGCAGTCTGCTGACCACACACAATCTACCAGTTTCTCTCTCTGCTCAGGACTATGCCCTGATGCCCCTGGCTTTCCTCAACCATACAATGATTTCAGTTTATATAGACCTGAGTTGGATCTGAGGCCCCTCATCATGGAAAGGAAGCTGACTCCCAAAAGTTGTCCTTTGACTTGATTCATGCACTTTCCAAGTAAATAAGTAAATAAATGCAATAAAAATCAGAACTTCTCCCTGGACAATTCCTTACTGTGGTGTGTGTGTGTGTGTGTGTGTGTGTGTGTGTGTGTGTGTGTGTGTGTGGTGTGTTTTACACAGAATCTCTAGCCCAGGGTAGCACAGCTGAGGATGACCGAGAACCAATTATATTGCTAATGCTATTTTTAAAGTGACAGCTTTATTGGGATGAAATTCAGTGCAGAAAGTTCATCGTTTTAAGGTGTGCAACTCAGTGGTTTTTAGTGCATGATTCATAGCCATGAACAAGAACAATCAAATCCGGAACAATTTTTATCATTATTAATATTTTTATCTCTCCCTTTGTCTTCCATGCTTCCTCTCAGACACTTAGAAATGTGATTGCCTACAGCCCATGATCTCTTGCATCTGCCTTCTTCCACACAGCAC
Source organism: Rattus norvegicus (assembly GCF_021556685.1). Taxonomy (NCBI): domain Eukaryota; kingdom Metazoa; phylum Chordata; class Mammalia; order Rodentia; family Muridae; genus Rattus; species Rattus norvegicus. The sequence continues at coordinate 79,492,401 of NC_141538.1, forward strand.
GATGTGAATAGGGCTCCTGTGCACTCTTGTGTATAAGGGCGTTTATTTCCGTTGTCGCACCACATACTGTGAATGGTTCGAGCCACCTACAAGGTTAGAGGGCCCGACTTCCACTCAAGACTGCTTCTCTCTCTGACACCTACCACGGGTTCACAAGGCTCCCAAAACCATCTTGGATTTTGGCAATTCGCTAGAAGGACTAACAGAGCCCTCTGAAGCCTTTTTCACCATGCTGAGGTTTTATTACAGGTCAAAGGCACAGATAGAGCTCGTAAGAAACAAATGTATAGCGTGGAGTTTCAACAGAACTCCAGACACAAAGCCTTTTCTAGCCTTTGCTCATGGGAATCAGTCCCTACCTCAACATGGGACACTGTACTTGGTGTCCAGAGTTTTTGTTCACTACACACACATGACTGATTGGTTGATTCCCTAAGGTAGTGAGTTAAACAGCGCACATGCTTGCACGCATGCGCGCGCGCACGCACACACACACACACACACACACACACACACGCACGCACACATACTTTTGATATGCCTTGACTAGCTTAATGGCTAAGCTTTTCTAAACCTCTCAAGGCAAACAAACACCCCCCTCCAATATTCCTGAGTTAATATCTTTTAAAATCTATATTTCATCTCTGCAACCTCAGACTCAACCAAGGAAGTGGCCTCTAGGGCCTCTTTAAATTTCATCTTTCTCCCCTCTCCCCCCATGATGATTCTCCTCCTCTCCCCTCTCTCTAGCTCTCTTGCCACTGTCCCCAGTCTAAAAGTCACGCCCTGTCTCCCTGCCCAGCCAATGGCTGTATGACAATTCTTTATTATCAACCGAAGGCAGCTGGGGGCAGGGACCCTTAGGTCTGGAAGCCTGGCTTTGAAACCAAAATAGGACAATGCATTAGAACCAATTCCCAACAATTCCCTGTGTGGTTTATCCCAGCCTTCAGGTTAACAAGCAAGGCTCCATTTAAAGGTGCATCGTTGGTTTCTGATATGGCTCTAGGCCGTGGGATCCAGTGAGGCGGTGACTAACTCCCACTTTAAATCACCTTGTTGAGACTATCCACTGAGAGCCAAGGCCCCAAGGCAACAAGACTCGCCCCTCAGCCATAACATTGCAGAGGACAGAGCAGAATTACATCCCTGAAGCCAAGGTCAAAGCCCAGCCTTCTTTTGGACAAGGCCGAACTCTGTAGTCCACATATTCTGTGAACCATGCCATGTTTAAACAATCTATACCTTTGCTGGTGAACATTCAGGTTGTTTCAACTTTTATTCTAACGCTTAATCCTTCTATGAACATTCAGGAAGAACAAGTCTCTCTGTGGTTAAATAGCACTTCTTTCGTATATGTATACTTTTATTTTATATACATGTGGGTGCTGGAAATTGAAACTAGAACTCAAACCTGGCTTTTCTGGAAGAGCAGCAAGTGCTCTTAACTGCCGAGCTATCGCTCTAGCTGCTTAAAAGTATTTTTTTTTTAATTTTTATTTGGTGTTTATTGAACTCAGCCTTACTTTTTAAGTTTCGTTCTGTATTGCAGGAAGTATGACGAGTAAAGGCTAGCGAGATGGCTCAGCAGTTGAGAGTGAGAGCTCTTGCAGAAGACCTGGGTTTGACTCCTACCAACTACCTCAGTTTTCCACACCTCCGGGGAATCTGATGAGTCTTCTGGCCTCCACGGGCATTTCCACTCACTAGTGCACAGCGCTGCTCCCCACCCAGAAGAGCAGGCTAACTGACTTGTGCAAAATTAAACCTACCAGCTCAACCTGGACTATAGAAAGATTTCTGAAGGTTAGATAAAAGCCGGCATTCCTCAGAACTTGTGGGACTGGTTCCCTGTAGGCCAAAAGGAGTCATTCTTTTACTTCTGGCTCTCCAACTGACCTATGCCTGTGGCACCTATCAGCATATCAAAGTCCAGGCCAGCCTTCAGGATTCCTTCGACCTCAGTTACAGTTCGTGTTCTAAAGCCCCCAACTCCTCCCCTCTGGCTCACAGGCTTCCTTCATTCCCAGATACCCATTCTCCTTACAACCCTGTATGGTGACTTGAATAGGTTTGGCCCCCATAGACTCATGTGTTCGAATGCTTGGCCCACAGGGAGTGGCACTATCAGGAAGAATGGCCTTGTTGGAGTAGGTGTGGTCTTGGAGTAGGTGTGGCCTTGTTGGAGTGGGTGTGGCCTTGTTGGAGGAAGTTCGTCACTGTGGGCGTGGCTTTGCGGTTTCTTATGCTCAAGCTCTGCCCAATATGGAGTCAGAGTTTACTGAGGAACACAGTATTTTTCTGGATGCCTTTGGATCAAGATGTAGAACTCTCAACTCCGTCTCCAGCACCATGTCTGCCTGCACACTACCATACTTCCCGCCATGATGATAATGGACTGAACCTCTGAGCTGTAAGCCAGCCTCAAGTAGATGTTTTCTTTTATAAGAGTTGCCACGGTCATGATGTCTCTTCACAGCAATAGAAACCCTAAAGAATGCAATATCCAACCTTTTTAGCCAATTTTTTTTTTTTTTTGGTTCTTTTTTTTCGGAGCTGGGGACCGAACCCAGGGCCTTGTGCTTCCTAGGTAAGCGCTCTACCACTGAGCTAAATCCCCAGCCCCTTTTAGCCAATTTTAATGGGGAAACTGAGCTGTAAGGCCCTACTGAAGTAAGGGTAATAAAACATATAGAGAAAGGGTACAGGAGACATTCCCCAAGGGGTCCCAATCCCCTACATTGCAATCAGTCCCCAAGTCTTATATTCTTTTGCTAATGTTCCATGAGCAACTCTTTTCATAGGATGTATTAAGAATCTTTGCTTAGGCTACTACAACTGGGATTCTTTTACTTGCCAGAAGGAAGAGCTGGCCCCACCCCTTGCTGGCTGTAGCACTCAGGAGAGTGGGCCCTAGACCTCACCTGAGTAGAGCTTGCCTTTGGTGCTATGAGTATGGGTGAGTGGGCCTCAAAGGCTTGAGAATGGGAATGCTGGCCCTGCCCTTAGCTGGCTGAGGGATTGTGTGAACTAACTGGGGACAGTGATAGAAGGTTCACCATGGTGATGTTAGTGCAGGAGACTTCTGGCAGATTGACCAACTCAACTACCACCCAGGCCCAGATCCAGGGCTTTGAGTTGGTCTACCCCAACATCTACCTCATCTGTGAACTGCTGGAGTGTATGAAGGGACCAGTCCTGCAGATTCAAAGCTGCAGGATCTCCATGACACAGGGCAACAACTGGATCCAGGTGAGGATACGGTACTGATAGTATAGCAGAAGTCAGAGCTTTGAACCAGACCAATAACTCATTACAATGAACATTTGCAAGTAAATGTGACTGTGGCTAACAGACTGCAGATTTCACAATGAGATTTTGTGTTGTTTGCTGTTGTTTGTTTTTATTGTTGTTCGTTTGTTTTGTTTTTTCTATTTTTTACTTCTTTTTTAGAAGGAGGTTGCAAGGGCCCTGGAGGCTGTCTCAAGGTGTCTTTGTTAGGGTTTCATTGTTGTGAAGAGATACTATGACCAAGACAACTTTTATAAAGAAAATATTTAAATGCGGCTGGCTTACAGCTCAGAGGTTTAGTCCATTGTTATCATGGCAGGAAGCATGGCAGCCAACAGGCCAATATGGTGCTGGAGAAGGAGCTGACAGTTCTATATTTTGATCTGCAGGCAGCAGAAGGGAGACTGTGTCTGTCACACTGGGCTTAGCTTGAGCATATATGACCTCAAAGCCTGCCTTCACCATGAGACATACTTTGTCCAGCCAGGCCACACCTCCTAGGAATGCCAGTTTTATGGCCAAGCCTTCAAACTTGTGAATCCGTGAGGCCCACACCTATTCACACCACCACAGGTGCCAAAGCCTATGAGATTCCTTAGCCCAAGCCCTGCTGTGTGGAACTGACTGCTCTGTCTTTACCTGGGATGATGCAATATTCTGAAATCTCTCTCGCATTCTAAGAAACCGAAACTTTTGCTGAATTCCAGAGTTAATAATATACCTAGGAGTCACTTAAAACTCGACTACTACCCCCACTGTGTACTCAGACTGTTTCACTTGCCTTTAAGAGAACAGTGCCATAACCAACCTCACTAACCTTGGATTTCCCGAGTCATCAACTTTTACAGCCTCAGCAAATGCAGAGTGGTGCCTTAGGCTATGCACCCTTGCACGCCCCTAACACAGGCACTGTGTTAGGAAGTTGATTTGCTAAAATCTATCACAGAGGTTGAAAGTAACCCTTTATGGAAAGCTGCCTAAGAGCGATTGTTGTCTGGGTCAGTGGGATCGGTTGGAGCCAGTGATTTAAACTCTGTTAGGGATTTGTAAACTGTCCTGTTCCTTCCCCATGAGATGCTTTCTATGATGTTCAATCGAGAGAAAGTAAAGCCCTTTGTGAGGGACAGACCCCACCCACCCACGGATACATACAATACATATAGCTCCAACAAGAGACAGACACACAGACCTGGGGACAAACAGATTCATAAAACAGCCTCCAGGAAGGCAGATTCAGATTGTACAGCACACAGACAGAGGGTGGAAGAGAACAGAAGCGTGAAGCAGAGTTCGCATCTGGATGCTCTCTTGGTTAAATGATTCCAGTAGGATGCTTTTCTTTCTCTCCTTAACGCACTGCCACTGTGTTGTTGGTGGCCTGGAGTTAACTATGACTATGTTACTATCCACACATTGACCCTCCCAGCCTAGGTCCAGTCTTGGGTGGTCAGCTTGATAACTTGGCTAAAAGACAAATGTTTGATGATGCCTTATCACGGTTATACTGTGGTTCACATGCTTAGAAATGAGGATATGCCAACTGGTAAATATGAAACACAGCATTGTTCACCGAAGCCTTCTAATACCTTCCTATACCATATGAGCTTTTCTGTTATTTGCTCAATATCCCTTCTGCATTTCTCTTCCAAAGTCTCCAACAATCACGGTTGGCACTTACATGTGTCTCTCTCATTAGCCTGCATAAGGCATGGAAATGTGTCATTATGCTAGCTACCTTTGCCAATCTGTGACCAAATACTTGACAGAGTAACTTAGAAGCAGGATTTGTTTTTCTCACAACTTCAGGTCTATTTCAAAGCAGCTTGGTCTCATGACCTCAGGCACAACATCATGGTAGCAACAGCCTTCACCTCATGGAAGACAGGTAGCAGAGCAATAAGAGATACATAGTTGCAACCTTCAAAGGCAGGCCTCCAGGAGCCGACTTCTACCAGCTAGGCCACATATACCCAAGTTTTCATCACCTCCCCAGATAGTGTCACCACGTGGAGCACAAACATATTTAACCCCAACGGCCATGTTAGCCAAGTATCATGATGCCTGGTAAAATTTCTTGTGTCTGGTCAGTAGTCTTGAGGTAAGGGCAGATTGCTTGCCAATAGACTTTAATAGGCAGCTGAGCTAAACGTCCAGGGAGCCAAGCAGTGTGAAGAGACGGGATGAGTCACCCCTTTACACGTCTCATTTCCTGTTCATTCAAAGATCAGTGTTTCTAGGATGATCTATCCCCCGGGGCTGTCTCCCAAACTCCGATGGGCCCTACATTGTTCTGACTTGCTCACACGGTTGTTTTAAGAAAGGAGAAGAGTAAGACATATTGACATTGTACCAAAGTGGGTGATGGAAAAAGAAGCCCATATTAGCCAGTTCAAAGGATTTCTCATGCTTTGATTTTCTCTGGCAGGTTCGTGGGCTGAACGCTAAGCACTCATGGGTAATTTTCTAATCAAATTATGCTTGTGCATCATGGCAACTACTTCATAAATACAATTTGCTAGTATCAGCCACAGTGAATCAAGAGAAGAAGCTACAAACCTTAGATCTTCACATAAAACACATGTTGCCACACATTGTTTAAACCAGGCGGACTGCACCTGTCCAAACAGGCCAGTTCCTTTCTCATTATCAACCTTCCAGCTGCTCCCTCTCTCTCTCTTTTTCTCTCTCCAAATTCATCTGTTCTGGTTCTTCTTTGCCATAGCATTACTGGGGCCTGCTTAGGAGACTTTATCAAATAACATTTAAAAAAAAATAGGGCTGGGGATATAGCGCGGTTAATAGAGTTCTTGCCTTGCTTGCAAACCCCCTTGGTTTGGATCCTCAGCACCACCTAAGCTAGCCATGGTGTGGGTGCCTGTAATCCCAGAGCTCAGAAGGCAGGAGAAGGAAAATTGGGGGTCCAGGTCATTCCTGGCTCAAAAAAGAAAGGGAGGGAGGGAGGGAGGGAGGGAGGGAGGAGGGAAGACAGCAGGCAGGCAGACAGAGATGGGAAAGGAGAGGGGAAGGGCAAACTGTAATTTAGCCGGTAGCTCCCAAATTTCGATGACTTCAGTTGTGACTTGTCAGTGTCTCACACACTGTCACTAGAATCCAGCTTGTCTTCTCAGCATCTCTGGTCCTATTCTCACGTGTCCCCTCAAGATCGGAGGACAGCAGCAGCCACAGTCCTTCTGTCTTCTCAGTTTATAATACAGCAGAGAGGAAGCCCAGCGCCAACTGTCGTCCCTGGGGCCGGTGCTCACAACGAAACCAGTCACCGGTGCTCACAACGAAACCAGTCACAAGACCAATTATTAGCTAACCTGCACCAGAGCAGAGACTGACTATGGGGTCAGCCTGCTCTAACCACCAGGACTGCAAGAGGAAGAAGTGGTGGGTGCTGCAGATGCTAGCTCATGTGTTCTCAGAAGGGTACAGGGATGCTGGGCAGTAAGTCTGCTGGTAGCATTGAGCTATTTCCCAGCTGTCAGATCCTCCCCCTCCTGCCTCAGTTCAGCGTGCTTTCAGATGTGATAAACGGGCTGGGAGTTTTCAAACCTTTCTCCATTGGCATTCTAACATAGCTTTGGGTCTCTCATCACTCTGGTTAACTCCTGTTTCAGTGTTGTTGTTCTTATTTTAATTACATGCATGACAGGGCAAGACAGTGTAGGGCCTCCTCCATCTTGTATTAACGCTGAGGCCATTTCAGGTTTGCCCAGAATTTGCTCTCCTCGAAGGAAAATTCTGTGGAAAATTATTCAACTAGATTCTAGGAACCCAAGGTCAAGATGCCGCACAACTTATGCTTCTGTTAAACTGCTTGCTTGTGCAAAAGAAAGATTCCAGGATGTGACTTTTGCCTCATGGGTCCTGAATGCCTGAGGGCAGTCCCAGCAGGCTGGAATAAAGACTTTCAGTTGGCCATGACTGTGTCTGAGTGGTCATCTCTGGCGGGCTTCTTGTAACTATGTATATAGAAAGCTATTTTATGCTAAAACTAAAAATAATAGGGGTTGTCTGACCAGAGTAGAATCAAGTGGCTCTTTTCCCACAAATACTGACACTCAAAACCCCCCAAAAATGCCGTTTTGGGTTTTTTGTTGTTATTGTTTTCTGTTTGCTTTTATTTTGTTTGAGACAGGCTCTCATTAAATATCCTGGAACTCTCTATGGAGAGCATGAGCGCTTCAAAATTGCAACAATCCTCCTGCCTCTGCCGCCTGTACTGAGATCACAGACACAAGCTATCATACCCGGCTACTTGGTTACTTTTATATCTCAAATACAGGGCTTTAATGCCCTTTATATTTTATATTGTTAGATTCAATTAATCACCATCTTTTTTTCTTCTTGCATAATTGCACCAGGGCACATCCTGAATGACTCTCAGGAGACAGACTCTGCCTTCACTTAGGAATGATGGCTTTTTTTATGATTTATTTTTATTTTTATGTGCACTAGTGTTTTGCCTGCATGTATGCCTGTGTCAGAGGGTTGGATCTTCCAGAACTGGAATTACAGACAGTTATGAGCTGCCCTGTGAGTGTTGGGAATTGAACCCAGGTCCTTCTGGAGAGCAGCCACTGCTCTTAACCACTGAGCTGTCTCTCCAGTCTAGGAATGATGTTTTAACATCACTATAAGCTGGCAAGGGGGCAACAGGTGAGATACTGGCAAGGAAATGTGTGGCTTTAGTGATCCCACATATCACACTCATAGCTTCTGCAAAGAGAAAGACCACATATATGTCAGGGACGGGTGTGTGATTGAGCATTCATATTCAGCCATGTTGGGATATGTGTGCACATGGGTATGTGTGCTCATGTGCTGATATCACGTGTCCCCTTAAATCCCTCCTCTTCTTAGATACTGAGGCAGGATTTTTCAAAGAGCGAAGAACTTGGCAGTCTCCTGTAGATGCCTCTCAAGTGAGGAAAACTCGTGCTGCCATGCACACGCAGCCTTGACATGGGTCCCGGGGATTTGAACTCTCGTCCTCACATACATGTAGCAAGTGCTTTATCCATGGAGCATCTCTCCCAGTTTTTTAGAAGCATTCCTGTCCAACTAAAACAAAGGTCTAAGGATCATCAGTAAAACAAAAAAACCCTGAGGGTCGTCACGCTCAGAAAGATGTCATTATCTAAGACCCTAACGGATGGTTAGATTTTCAAGCAAACCACAAGATAGCAGCAGAAAGGCCTTCTGTGAGTAATGCAAAAACATGTCCTCCTGGGGGTGGTGGTACAGGCCTGTCACCCCAGTACTTAAAAGGTGGGAGCAAGAGAGGCCTCAGTTTGAGGCCTGCTTTGAATACATAAGGGGACTCTAAGGGATGAAGATTTGTGGACTATGAGGAAGCAAGGGTTGGGGGATACTTTGGAGGGAAAGCCTGGGTGTGTTCTAGGCTTTTGAGTCTAGGTTGGGAGACAATGGCAGGGGGTGTCCTAATAGGAGGATACTGTTTCTACACACTATGCACCCCAACCCTTACAAAGAACTTGTCTCAGGGAATGTCTCCAAATGGCGGCAGAAGGAAGGATGCGTTGGTGGCCTGGGGCCAAGGAACACCACAGAAATCAGACCACACAACAGATCTTACCCAAGAGATTTATTGGGGCAGGGAGAGCAAAAGACCTCCTTGGACCCAATGAGAGAGAGGAACAGAGACAGAGAGGGAAAGACAGAGACAGAGACAGACAGAGTGAAAGAGCGGTCCGTGATGGCAGGGCCTTCTTAACAGGTAAACATGTTGCTTTTGGAGGCTGGTGAGGCACTGCTGCTGGTACTGAGGTTGGCCAGGGAGCATCTGTTTTCTCAGGCCTGGCATAGGACTTCTACCCTGAATTCTGTTTTTTAGAGGACCTGTCTATTAAAAGCACTGAAAAAAACAAGTTATTAATGTATAAGATAGATTTTTTGATTCATCAATTTTATTTTTAATAGTTTTTTAATTTTATTTATTTTATGCAATAAGCATTTTTTTCCTGCATGAATGTGGGTGCACCACATGTGTGCATGTGTATAAGAGGGCATCAGATGTCCTGGAACTGGGCTTAGGGATGGCTGTGAGCTGTCATGTGCTTCCTCTGTAAAAGCAGCAAGCGCTCCTAGCCTCTGAGCAGTCACTTTAGCCCCTTCATTTTATTTTTTTAAAGGGCAAATAAGTCATGGAACATTTTGGTTGTTCGTTTGGTCTTGGTTTTTTGAGACAGGACTTAGCCTAGAACTTGCTCTGTAGACCAGGCTGGCCTCAAACTCAGACTCCTGAGTGCTGGGATTAAAGGAGTGGACCATTACCTCTAGCTAATCATGGAACACGTTAACAGAAAGACAAAGAATAAATATGGTGGGTAACTGAGTAGCGGAGGGAGCCTACCACCATGCCTGACTGCCTGCTTTGGATCAGGACCTGTGTGACAGTGGGAGTGAACTGACTCCTGGAGGTGGTTCTCCGACCTCTTCTGTGCACCACGGCTTGTAGACCCACTTACTCCACCCCTCCCCACACCTTCCCCCTTATAGCCAAACACAAGGCAAACAAAAATACATACACATATACACATATATATACACATACATACATACATACATATATATAATTTAAAACTTTAAAAAGAAAGACATGAAGTACACATAAAAATATTACTTTGTGGGGCTGAGGAAGACGACTCAGTCCGTAAAAGTATTTGCCGTGCAGATGTGAGGGGACCTGAGCTCAGATCCCCAGACTCCACCGAATGCTGCGTGTGGAGGCACATGCCTATAATCTCAGCACTTAAGGAGAGACAAGCAGAGCCCTGGGACAAGTTAACTAAACGAGTCAAAACTGTGAGCTCTGATATCCATAAGAGACCCTGACTCAATAAATAAGGCAGAGAGTGAGCGACCGCCCGACACCCTGACACCCTGCGTCAGCCTCAGGCCTCCACATGCAAAATACTGGACACACTTAGGTGGGCTCATACACCTATAACTACATGTACACGTATGCATGTATACCACACACTCATATCCATGGAGAGAGAGAGAGAGAGAGAGAGAGAGAGAGAGAGAGAGAGAGAGAGGTGTCAAAGAGAATTTGTGTGGGTCTAATGCCACACAACCATAATCCCAGCACTCCACACACTGAAGTGAGAAGACTGGGAACTGAAGGTCAGCCTGAGCTACTTAGTAAGCGCCCCCCCCCCACACGTCCCCCATATTAAAGACGTGAGTCTTGTCCCTTGGCATTTTTTTCTTAGCATTAGTAAAACTACTCTCACACTCTGACACAAGCTTTGAGCCCGGAAATATTTCTCCACATTTCTTGCGTCCTGTTCTTGAAACAACCAGGGGAGTGGGGGCGGCAGCTTCTAGGAGCTGGAAAGTTTCTCCTGGACCAATGCCAGCGTCGGAGGGAGGAGCTACAAACCGCAGGAAAGCGAATGGGCATTTAAGCTGCTCAATCCTCCCCTGACTCAGCAGGGATGGAACAGGCTTTGGCGTGATGGAAGTGTTATCCATTTTCTTGCTTTTCATGCTCCAATCTGTGACTCCAGAAGTACGCACAAATTTGCATAGTATTTGCAAATATTGTTTACGAGCCTAGTGAGGAACATTTGGCAACACTGAAAATCTAACAATTCTTATTACTCTTTAATTGCGACAAGATGGCCTAGATTGCACTCTTAGGAGCCAATGATAATTGTTCTACATGAGCAAATAAATGACTATTATGACGATAACTCTGAATAGTTCCGTGTTTAGAAAAGTTTCTAGTAAGATTTTAATCAAATATTTACAAAACTAACCAGGTCAGCTTATTTACATAATTTGGCTTTTAAAAGTTGATATTAAATAATCATAACTTATGTTTTACGTTTAATTTTAATAGACTTGGATATTTAAGAAGACGACTTATGGGAAAATCTGTGTGAATAATTTTGATTTGCAAATTTTAATTTAGTCAATTAATTTACAGAGCTGGAGATTGAACCTATTGAATGGTATGCATAATTTTGAGCTATATTCCTGGCCCTCAGTTTTTTCTTACTTTAATTAAAATCTTTAAATACTGTATTGAAATGTTACATCCTGTGACTACAGCCGTATTTCATTTAAACTTTTTATTACTTTTATTGTGTGCATATGTGTGTTTGCGCACAATCAGAGTGCAACTTGGGAAAGTCATTTTCCTCCTTCCTCCATGTGGGTGCTGGGGGTTGACCTCAAGTCAAAAGTTGACCACACGTGCCTTTACCCACCAAAGCACCTCTGACCCTAGTCACATTTTATTTGTAATCCCAGAGGCCGAATCTGGCCTTGTACTTTTGTGTATGAAATCGATTATAGCTCATTCATTTATATGCTGTCTGTACGTGGTTTATGTCCCTAGGGTAGAGTTGAATAACTTTCATAGAACACAAATGGCTCACAAAAACACTGCTTTTTAATTATCTGGTAATTTACAAAAAAGACTGGCCAACTTATACTTTTTAGGTAGTTACTGCCAATAGGACAGAAACGATGTAACTGTTTAGTGTACCAACATAATTTTGTTGAAAGGGATACAAGAAAAACAGATTTTATGAGCTACGCGCTTAACATCGTATGATTTATGTTGTTGCCCATCCAGACGTCACTGCCTTCTCAACAGAGCACCCAGACACGGTCGGTGATAATTGAATCTCGTCAGCCTTAACAGTCTGCCAACTTCCAGCCTTGGACAAGTCAGAATTTCCACATCTTCCTATTTTGTATTTGGGGAAGAGCATTTTCCAGTTTCCAGCAGGTTTTGTTTGCTCTTGACACGGGCTGCAAATACAGGGAGGGCCTGCCAGACTGCTCAGAAGCACTCGGAGTTCTACTGACTGGGCCGCTGATAGATGCTACTGCTGGAGACATGGCTCCCGGTGCCTTGCATGGTGGTTTGTGAGGAGAGGTCAGTCCCAGAGCAGTAACACGCCTTTCTCTGGTTCGGCTTTGCCAGTCGCTGGCACCTTTAGACGGGTAACATAATCCGGAAGGAAACTAAATAGGACCAACCCAGAGCTCTTAAGAGTATGACAGGGCAAGCTCCAGGAGAGGTCTTGGAGCTGTCGCAGCAATCCTTATCACACCAGCAGCCCTCTGAGTCTTCAGTAGTCTAAGCTCTTTATTTTCTTTGAATAAAGTACTGTTTCTTTAGAGTTCAAGAACAAGTAGGTGTCCTGTGTTTTGTCTGCAAACACTCATCCAAGATTAACTGGTCATGTCAAAACGAGCCTTATATCTATCCATGTATGCTATAGTTTTTAAAAAATTGGGCAACCTCCCTGCCCCTAGTCCCACCATCATAGACACCTCTGCCCTGTGCTACTCAGCCTGTGTGAAGCCATCTCCCAAGGAGACCACTAGCCGGAGGAAGGTGGGGCAGGTTGGGAATCACACCTGGGCAGCAGAGCAATGGTCCTCCATGGAGCACTGGTGACATTTGAGCCTAGTTGATGCCAAACACTCCCCACAATAGCTGACATTCCCTCCTATAATGTTTGTAACAAGACAGGCTTCTAATGTTGCCATCGGCTGCACATTTGATCTGAGGGGGAGGGGGGGCGCTGAGACTAAGAAAGCTGACAAATGAGGAAACAATAACCATCAGAGTTGCCATGCACTTTCCTAAGTATCTTCTGTGTTTTAACTCATGCCTGGGGAGCAACTTTATGGTACCTACTACAGTCCTAACTTCCAGGTAAGACAGGAAGGAAAATAGACTTTGCAAAGGCTCATGGGGAGCTTGAAAGACACGAGTCCCGATGTTTTCAACCACCATGCTATAACAACACTCCCAGACTCACACACACACAGAGAGAGAGAGAGAGAGAGAGAGACAGACAGACAGACAGACAGACAGACAGACAGACAGACAGACAGAGAGAGACAGAGAGAGAGAACACAGTGGGAGAATGCCATCTGGGGAGGAAAGTCTATAAACTGGTGGCAGTGTAGGGTAGGGGAGGAGGTGAGGACTAGCATCTAGGATGCCAACAGGTACTTGTGATGTGAAGAGGGCCTAGAGGCCAGCATGAGCTTTGATATGCTAATAGGTGCCACAGGTAGCCATATGTCCCTTCTACAACAGTAAGGGAAACTCCTTTTGGTAGAGAGGAACTGGTTTCACACATTCCTGAGAAATGCTGGGTTTTATTTAGTTGTCAGAAAGTCTCCTACAGTCCAGGCTTTGGAGTTTGGGAAAGTGGAGTTTCCCTTGAACCTGACACTTGGATCTTAGCCTGACATTGTATTAACAGTCTTCACAGCACCCCAAATCCCCTCAGAGGTGCAACCACCCAGCATCCTATCTAGCAGCTATTCACTGCTGCTCCCCAAACTTTCCCCACACCCAGGTTCAGGACCTATATTCAGCGTCCTTCCTGCTTATGTCCCTTCTAGGAGAATTCCAATTTATCATCTGGAGATAGTTCCAGGAAACATCTCCCCAGCCAGCCTCCCTAGCAGCCCAGTGGACTGGGCACACGACACTCGGGGCATTTTTAGGAAAGATATTTTAAAAGCCAGGTGTTTAAGGAGTTTGCCAGCGGTGGTAGCACATGACTGTAATTTCAGCATTTAGAAACCCAAGTCAGAAGGGTCTAAGTTTAAGGCTAACCTGGGCTGCATAGTGAGGACTCTGTCTCTAAACCATACAGAGACCACTGCCACCCCAAGCGGTCACTGCTCTGCTCCCAGTTCAGGAAGCTTTGGAGGCCCTGGATGTCAGGTGGTACAAAGTGGAGGGAGGTGCCCCCCCCCCACACAGAAATGAGTTTTCTTTGGTGCTAAGCCACAATTTACTGTTATAACAGCATCGCGTAGATTCTTTAAGACCCTCTCCAGACTCCACCAGGGCTTCTTCCCTTTCTGAGGGTCCGTAAGACCCGTTCTTATACCTTTTGAGTGCCTGCTTACTTATCCTGTCCCCACTAGCCAGGACCCGGGTGCCTTGTCTTACTTGAGTTTTTCATCAAGAGCGTCCACAGCCCGTTAGCCACTTCACTGTGCTGGGCATCCATGGCCAACCATCTCTGAAGTTTACAGTCGGGATCTACCTCAGATGCTTTTCAATCTAACAGTATCTGGGGCGTGGCTGTACTGGTCACAGAAAGGCTATTACGTCCCTGATGTCATCTCCACTGTACCTTAGAAAAAAGATCACCTCCCTTGAAATAGGTCCACTGTCCCTGTAACTTCAAACACTTGTCGCTGTGTCATTTATACGGTTGCTGGTAATCAGAAGACAAAGAGACTCTGGCTGATGACATTCATTCTTAGTCACAAATTAAAAGAGAAACAGTGACATTTCCACAGCTGGAAATTTCAGAAAGGTCACTTGCCATTCTGATGCTATAATTGCAAGGCTTTGTGTACAGTCTAGGTGTCCATACTGTCAGAGATGTTAACAGTGTCAACACGGAAAGGCCGGCTGGGTAAATGTTTTATCTAACAAAGGGGGAATTAACTGCTTCTCTGAATGTTTATTATAGGGCTCAGGGATTCTTAGCCAGAGGGTCAGCAGGCTGCCCATTCAACTCTCAGATTGGAGAACAGCAAGAAAAGAGTTTGATTGTATTTTGAAAACTCTTTTTTCCCCCAACACAAAACACAGAGATCTGAATGCACGGAGCTAGGCTGGCAGGTTTGTGGCTGATGTGGGAAGAGCTAGCTCGTCAGCACTTGCTGCAGAACCAGGCGGCACTGGGCACAGAGATGACAGCCAGGGGGTGTTGCTCATGTGAATGGCTTGGTGCCATATGGCTGCGGCTGCAAATGAAAGGTAAGTGCTGTTTTAAGGCAACTGCAGGTCTTAATTTTAAAGCAAATTTCAATTCTTGACTCATTATACCACAACAAAAAAAAAATTTTCCTTTTCTTTTTTTCGGAGCTGGGGACCGAACCCAGGGCCTTGCGCTTGCTAGGCAAGCGCTCTACCACTGAGCTAAATCCCCAACCCCAACAAAAATTTTTTTAAAGGGTCAAGGAAATGGTTCCGTGATTAAGAGTGCTTGCTGTGAAAGCAAGGGGATGTGAGTTCAAGTCCGCTGCACCTATGCAAAAAGCTAGGCATGGTCATGTGTGTCTATAACCCCAGCACTGGTAACGTGAAGATCAGTGGATCCCAAGAGCTCACTGGCTACGAGCCTAGCCGAAGAAGTGAGCTACAGGTCCAGTAAAAGCCCTGGGCTCCAAATAAGTAACTAAAGTGGAGAGTGAGGGTATGGCTGATAGAGTCCTCTGGAATCTGTTTGTGTACACATGGGTACACATGCAGACAGTATACACACACACACACACACACACACACACACACACACACAGTAGGAGGTGATAGAGGAAGACTCCTGTCATCCTCTTCTGGCCTCCTTATGCACACACAAAGGAGGAGGCTTCACTTAAGAAGGAAAAAACCCCACCAAAACAAGCGAACAAAAAACACAGACAATTCTTTTCAGATGCTTAGTTTATGAAGGGAAAGAGTACAATGGGGATCAAGGAAGTCAGCAAGAAAGACTGGAGGATGATACTTTAAGGTGGGAGAGACCTGAGCATGTTATAAACACTGGTAGGCCAATCCAGAGGAGCTGCAGGGATGGACAGTGCATAGAGAGGACAGTGCATAGAGGGACGGAGAGTGCATAGAGGGACGGACAGCGCATAGAGAGGACAGTGCATAGAGAGGGCAGTGCATAGAGGGACGGACAGTGCATAGAGAGGACAGTGCATAGAGAGGGCAGTGCATAGAGAGGGCAGTGCATAGAGGGGACAGTGCATAGAGGGATGGATGGTGCATAGAGAGGGCAGTGCATAGAGGGACGGACAGTGCATAGAGAGGACAGTGCATAGAGGGACGGACAGTGCATAGAGAGGACAGTGCATAGAGAGGGCAGTGCATAGAGGGATGGACGGTGCATAGAGAGGACAGTGCATAGAGGGGACAGTGCATAGAGAAGACAGTACATAGAGGGGCAGGCAGTGCATAGAGAGATGGATGGTGCATAGAAGACAGTGCGTAGAGAGGTCAGTGCACAGGAAGGACAGTGCATAGAGGGATGGACAGTGCATAGAGGATGGGCTATCTGCCCTTGGCAATGCAGATGTTTCATTTTCTCACAGTTCTGGAAAGCAGAAAGTTCCAGATTCAGGTGCTGGGTTTGGTGAGGGTTTCTATCGTCATGTGACAGAAAGCAGAAAAGTGACAAGAGTGCAAGACAAAGTGCAGAAAGCTGAGCAAGGCCTCTGGTGCATGTAAGGAGTCCTCCCCGGCACCCCGGCAATACCAAACACATTATAGCCTTGCTCTGCAACCCCTAGATGATGGGATCTATAGATTTGGATGACACGAGGTCTCTGAGCAGAGAAGGAGAACCTGAACAAGGGGAGGACAGCAGGGAAATGCATCAGTAAGAGGTGACTCTGGGTCTGTATCCACACTGACTGAAGTAGATGGGTTTCAGCGCTCAGATTTGAGACAAATGCTCCACTCCCTTTGTTCTTCAGTCTTCAACTCTGTGAAAGTAAGTCACTTTGGGTGGGTCTACCTGGTAGCCCTTTATAGTCATCTTTCCCCTTTATTTCTAATATGGTAAGTGGAGATCTGTGTATGTTCCCAGCTTCTCTTGCAGCTACATGGCCATATAATGCAATTATAGTCAGTATATTTGCTAAAACTTGGATTTTTTCCTGTCCCCAAAAGGCCTATGGGATAGAGGACTGGTCCCCAATTTGGCAATAATACTAAGTGGTAGAAACTTTTAAGTGTCGGGGTCCAGCAGGAGGTCATAGGTCATTGGGAGCCATCCCCTTGGAGAGTAATTCTTACTCCTTCCTCTCTTTTTGCTTCCCAGTTATCCATGGTGAGTAGCTTTGCACTATTGTCTGTGGTTTCCTGCTACAACATGCCTTTGCACCACAGACCCCATAACAAAGGCATCACTTGATCATGGGTGGATATCTCCAAAACTATCAATATAAACAAACATTTCCTCTATTGGAGTTGATTTATGCTAGGTATTGGTTACAGTAACAGAAAGCTGGCTATGGAGGTATAAATGTCCTCTGCTTTCCTGTGAACAAAAGCACTGACAGCATCTCTTTCTCCTCTTTCCTTGAATGTGCAAGAACTGGGACAGTCATCTGTACCCCTACTTAGCCCAATGTTAAGTATGAAGTAGTAAAACAGGAAGAGGAGACAAATAAGGTGTGGATTCTGAAGACCTGACTATGTACCAATAATAACTTCTCCTGTACTAGACAAAAAGGGAGTCTGTATAGCATTGCTTATCGCCCCAAACTGTGAACCAAAATAAGCCCTAAGGTTTTTTTGGGGTGTGTGTGTGGAGACTGGTTTGTTTTGTTCAATATTTTGTCAGAGCAATGAGAAAAGTCACAACTACAGATAGTTTCCCCAGCTCTACTCTTACCTGAACTCCTGCGGAGTTGCTGAACCATATAAAGTCTCACTAACATCATTATCTATGGGGTTTCCTGCTTGCAAAAAATTGTTAACACATAAATCAATACTCAGGGTTCTTGTTCAGTAATTCATGACATGCACAGGGACTTAAAAACCAATTCGATCTACCCGACGTACACATTCCTAGATGATGTGGGATAGGGTGACTTGTTTGGCATCATTTCATACCTGATGTTAACAGATGTTCTTCTCATAGCCAATGTGATGTTCTTGCTTTTGCTTTCTTGTTGATTTCACAATTTACAACAGCCCCCAAGGGAAGTGCTGAAGTGCTGGCCAGTGTTCTTACATGCAAGAATGACAAGAGGTCACTTGCCTTTAATATTTCTTCTAAGGCAGGTCTGCCAGCATCAAAGTCATGGGTTTGTTTTGCTTGGAAAGTTTCTGTATTCCTCTTAGTTTGAACCACAGTTTTGTTGGATACAAGATTGTTGGTTGTTACTTTTTTATTTTATAGTTGGGACAAGGTCTCATTTTTGTAGCAAAGGCTGGCCAAAACTATGTAGCTCAGGACCTTTTTTGCCCAGCTTCCTGGATGCTGATATTAAAGTTGTGAGCCACTTGGCTTTCAGAGCTTTTAACCACTGAGCCATCTCTCCAGTCCTATACCTGGCTTCTTTTACACTTAAAATGTTATCCCTCCCACTGCTTTCCGGCCTCCTCTGCTTCTGCCAAGTCAGCTAATTTTATTAGGATTCCTTCAGAAGTAACATTTATCATTTTTTCTCTTCTTTGATTTTCAACATGCTCCCCTATGATGTGGAAGTCTCCTATATCCAAGATTCCTTTGTTCCTCAATTTATCTAATCTCTACTAATTTTTGCCAGTCCAAATACTGCTGGACACCTCTGGTGAACTTTGTTTCCAGTGTTTTGGTTTTTTCTTTAAGTCCATGGCTCTATGCAGTCAGTTTCTGAGAGTGCATTTAGTGTAACACTGGACATTTAACTTCTTTAACCATGCGCTTTCATTCTTTGAACACCCACATTGGTTTCTATGAAATGTTTTTCCAATAAATCTGACACTTAGTGCCTCTACTACACTTTAAAAAACGATTTTATTATTATATATGTGTCTAAGTGTATGCTTGTATGAGAGGAGCGCCTGAAAGGCGGCCTCGGATCTCCATGAGCCGGGTCAGGTAGTCGTGAACAGACTGCTGTGAGTGCTGGGAACTGAACTTGGGTGGTCCACAGTAGTAGTGGGTGCTCTCAAAAGATAAGACCTCTCCTTAGCCCAGCACAGTTTCTTATTGCTTTGCTTTGCTTCCTTTATGGATAATACTTCCCTGTTTCTATACATGATCTAAAATCTACATCTCAGGAAACACTGTAGTGATTTTGGTTACTGGTCCCATTCTCTGAAACTTGTTTTCCTCTTATCCATTTAATAAATGAAGATTTTTCCCTGCACCAAGTTCAGCCTCTACTGGTCTTTGGACAGAGTCTATCAAGAATCAGTGGTTTTGGTAGAACTTACTTCCTCTCTCCCCTGACTGCTAAATCACTCTGTTGTCAGATGACTGCTTTACAGTTCTTAATTGTGCTCTGAGGGGCATAAACTACAACCAGTTTGTCCAATCCAGTTCTGGCATCTTCAACTGAATAGATTCTTAATGTTCTGATTTCTTTTGTCCAATGAAGATCTTTACCCGAGAGATGTCTGCAGCCCAGAAGGCAGATCCTTCTTACAGACTAGCAATGGTTTTATGGTCTAGCTGTTTTGTTTAGTTTTTGTTGTTGTTGTTGTTGTTTTTCCTGAAGCATCATCTCTGAGCTGCCCATTGGAGCTGGGACAATAGTGTGCTCTTGAGTGAGAGTATGGGCCCCTGGATGGTGGGATAGTTATCCCTAAATGCACTAAGAGAACTTTGTTTAGAATTATCATGATAGGAATCACTCAAGACTCCCATTAGCAGGGCTCAAAGCAAACTCTTGATACCTGAGTAGCAATGGCAGCGCAAAGCCACCATCAGGGTGTGGGGAAGTTGAAGGATGGAAAACTACTAAGAGCAGACATCAAGGGAAAAAGAATTCTTGCCGAGGACAGGCCATGCCAACAGTGGGAAATACTGAGAACATTTCCATTAATATGAAATTCTAACTGATTGAGGATTCTTGCTAAGACTGAAATCTAAGGATGAAGACAATATAAAAGTTTAAAAAGAGTAAAAAAGAGGGAGGGGAAGAAAAGAGAAGGAAGGGAAGAGGAGGTCAGCAGGAGAAAGGGAAAATAGAACAGGGAAGGACATTGTTTAGAGCAGACTGATTCAACTTGTCAAGGAGTCTGTAGTAGGGGGTGGCTGGGGTTTTGAGGGGGTTGCCTTTATTAACATAAAACTACAACATAAGCTGCCATAGAAGTGACTAGGACCCCAGAGAAAGTATACCCCAAGAAATGCCTCCATTTCATGAGCAGGATCAACGCCAAGCAATGCTCCTACCTCCACCATGCTGGGATTTAACCTCAGCAACAGAGATGCAGCATTCTGAGAGCTGTGATGGCAGAGAGAGGAGCCATCCTGGTTCAGACCCTGGCTTTTCTTACCATTTGTAGATATTCTGGGGGAATTGTTGGTTTGTAGATTGCCTTTAAGAGCATTTCCAGGGGTTGGGGATTTAGCTCAGTGGTAGAGTGCTTGCCTAGAAAGCGCAAGGCCCTGGGTTCAGTCCCCAGCTCTGAAAATAAGGAAAAAAAAAAAAAAAAAAAAAAAAAAAAAAAAAAAAAAAAAAGAAGGCATTTCCAGAAGCCTTGTGGAAGTTTGTTTGGTGAGGAATTTTAACATATGCATGTCTTTGAGTCCTCAGGCTTCCATGATTGTGTGTGGACCAATTTCCCCAGATACCCACTTCATCATCCATCCAATTGGTTATTCCCGCTTGAAAGTAAATGGGAAAGATTTCAGAAGAAATTAAACCCATTGGCACCTTGACCTCAGATTTGCAGTCTAAAGAACATAGGGTATGACCTTCTCTACCTTGTTTTTGCTAAGGATGAGAACTCAGGGCCATGACTACATCCCAGTCAACTATTATCTGAACCACCTAAGTCTGCGACACTGTTATGACAGCTCTTACAAACAATATGCAGAATACTCTGACATCCTTGGGACTGTCCAGGTCTGGAAAACCTGGGATGTCTCTGGGAAACATCACGTAAGAAAAATGCAGAGGTTAGAACTGGTGAGGACATGGGTCTAGGGATCTGCTTGTTTTATTGTTGTTTACCACATTCCCTGAAGTTAAGAGGAGGAATCATGGTAGGCTGAGATCCAGCCTCTCTTTTCTTCTCTGAGTGTCCATGTGACGTTAAAAGCACATGGCAGGTAATAGATATCCACCACGTGCAGGTCTTCTGCAAGAGGCCCTGCTCCTCCTCCTGAGGGGAAAGGAGTGTCAAGTATCTCAAACAACGGCCATGAATTGCTTTAGCTGAGTGACAGGAAAAGGCTTCATTATACAACTCTTTGCTATCACAAATACTGGAAAATGTTCAAAGGAACACAAGTTTGTTTTGTTTTGTTTTGTTTTTTAAGGGCATTTGGAGAATCTGAAATAATTTACAAGGAAGTGGGGAAACCCCTCCAGGAATTTGTTACTCAGAACTGTATCTCAGAATACCAAACACATGGTACTGAGACAATTCTCTTACACAGAATCAACCCAAATAATACATGCGAGCGAGCCACGGAACTAGAGCTTTGTGGGCTGGGGATGCAGTTCAGTGAGCACTCATCTAGGTTGTGCAAGGTCATGCATGAGTTTGGTCCTCAACACCACAGATTTGCCAATTTGTAGGCGCCCAAAATTAACAGAGCTAGGAAATGACTGTGAATAGTTCCTGTTGATACAAGACAGGACACACTGTCATCTGTGAAGTATTCTTGCCACACAAAAAAGGGGAGAGGCGGGGAAGGAAAGAAACGAATTTTCAGAAGATACTAGAGTTAGTAGCACTGGGAAAACCCAACTAGCAAAATCTAGACAGTGAAAGCTCGCTATAAAAGCTTAGTTCAACCAACACAAATAATGGAAAGAAAAGCTGTTACTGACAACCACACTTCAATATGGACTGAATGGTTTAAAAATGACCCTCGGTGGACTGGGGATTTAGCTCAGTGGTAGAGTGCTTACCTAGGAAGCGCAAGGCCCTGGGTTCGGTCCCCAGCTCCGAAAAAAAGAACCAAAAAAAAAAAAAAAAAAAAAAAAGACCCTCGGGGTGGGGCAAAAGAGAGAAATGATTGATAATCAAGAAACTGAGTTATGTATTTCAGCAGTCAAGAACTTGCCTAGCAAACACAGGTTCAAAGTTCTGCATATCAAAATAAACATAAACCATAAAAAGCTGGGGGTATAGTTCAGCAGCGGAATACTTGTTAAAGATGCCCAAGGCCCTACATTTGGCCACCAGTATAGCTAAGTTACTGCAGTGAGACACTGGGTTCATATCATATTATATGTGTATGTGTTTAAGAGTAAAGTGGCAAGCTTAAGTAAGCGTCTTACTACAGTTAAGGGATGCTAGAGCTAGGCAGCCTGCCTGGGTCCTCTAGACAGAAGTCCATTTGGTTTGAGAAGTAACCACCAGACCAGGCTCAGAGCTGCAAATACAAAGCTAATGTGCACTGAAATGTAACACTTCCCATTCTAGCTGGGTATAAAACCATTTGGAAGACCAAATTTTCGTGAAACAAGGTCTTTTATTAGTGAAAATTGACATACGCATATATGGGAAGAATTTCACATATTTTGTCCATGGCATTTTAAGTTCTTCCTAAGACAGCTTCAATGGATAGGGTACTCTTCTGATTTAAGCAACATAGAATGGATTATAGCCACTGGCTTCATATAATAATTTCTTAGAATCTCATTAAAGTGTAACGCAGAAACACAAATCCTACACATACCAAGATGTATTATCAGAAAGCCAACACTTCTGGGCAAGTGGCACAGCTGTGGGACACAAACACTAACCAGACACCAGAAACCCTCCTCACACACCTCTCAATCACTTCCTTTGTCGAGGAACGTGATGCAAACACGGCCTCTAAGTTCTGTACTGCTCCTTTTGACTGGCATTCCATCTGTGAGACTCTCCTATGGAGTACATAGCCATCATTTGTATCTCTATACAGCCCCACTTTTAAATATTCTTCACCCCTTTGTCTCCATTCTACTCTATCTAACACTCAGATACTCAACAGCAGCCTGCTTTTGGTGAAGGACAATCTCTATAAGCAGGTTACAACTTGACATTTGTAATCTCCCACGATCAAGAATTCTGCAAATTCCATAATCTTAGGCAAAGAACAAAGACACAGGTAATGACTTAAATCTAACAGAGGGCAATTTCTTCCAAAAGACCTATTACCACCTCTTCACAGGATTTTAGTCATTCTTTTCCTATTTCTTTAGACTAATTATGAATTCTATGCAGAAACCCAATGCAGAAATGCAGTTAGCTTTCACAAAACCAATAACTATCATTTAATCTAACTGTTATGATCAAAATTAAAAAAGGCAAGTTCCCATTAATTTCAAGACAATGGAGAAAAAGGCATGATGTAGGAATAGGAATGTCTTGGAGAAAAAAACCCTCTAAAACAGACACAAGACAGCTTTTATCCTTTTAACCATCTATCTTATCCTGTAGCACCATCCAATTATCAACACACTGAGTGAGGATTAAAAACTAGACCCAGAAGCCAGGTAGTGGTGGTACAAGCCTTTAATCCTAGCACTAAATAGTTAGAAACTAGCCTGGGCCGTGGGACCTTGCACACACCTTTAATCCCAGCACTCAGGAGATATAGACAGATCTGAGTTTGAGGCCAGCCTGGTTTACAGAGCTCCAGGTCAGCCAAGGCTAAAGAAATCACTCCCCAAATACACACACACACACAAACACACACACACACACACACACACACACACACACACACACACACACGGTGGGGTGGTGGTGGTGGAGACTTTTGTCTTCTTATCCTATTATTTGTTCTTCAAATAATACCTATCTGAGCAACAATCAATGCTTTCAGATGGCTTATGTCTAGAGTAGAAGTACATTATTATTACAAAGCATGTACTGCCACGTGACTAGCTGCACGGCAGCTTCAGCCATATATATTTTAGTAGAACAGCAACCACACTATCCAGCTTTGTAATTTTAAAGGCAGAGATTCAAAGGTATGATTTAGAATCAGATGGTCTTTACGGCCACTATATGGCATTCTCCCTAAAGTCACATGCCTTTAATGTCTACTTCCCCAGCATGCAACTCAACTGTCGGCATAAGCAGTATACAGTGCCAAGTAATTCCTATTCCAGTTCTGTGGGCTGGACTGTGTACCTCTCACTCTGACTTCCATGTTCAAGTCGAATTCTCCACACCTCAGTCTGTATTTAGAGACCTTTCTGTGGATAAAGCAAGGTGAGATGGTGTGGGTGGGTCTTACTCATGCCTGTTCTGTTCTGAAACAGCATCTCCACATGGAACCCAAGTGTTACTCCCTCCCATGTTTACTTCTGTAGTGCTGGGACTACACCAAGCTTGCCTGCCCTAGAAGATTAGGACTGACACAAAGAAAGAGAAGACCACAGGAAGGCACACGAAGACCACAAGATCTACACAACAAGAAAGGTAGTACCAGAAGAAATACTGCACATGAAGAGAAATGGTGTCAAATCCCCACTGGAAGTTGAAAAGCAACTTAACATTTTTGGGCCCTACAACTGCAAGAAATGAACCTTTTAAAGGGCTGGGTTTGCCAAACTCAATAGTCAGTTTAAATTTTTGATTTAGTTTTTGGCAAAATGCTCCCAGCACCCTGTTGCCTGTAAGAGATACCCAGTGCCTTTTAAGTTGGACTTGGTAGTTTAAAGAAAACATAAGCCATACCCCCAGCGCTGTAGACCTTCGTGACCATGCAGGGGATATAAAACCATAGTACCCGTGTAGCAGGCAGTAAAGGTGGGGAGAACTGCAATCAACTGAAACTGAAGTGTGGCCTCTCAGTCCTCTCAGGTTGAAAGCTGGCACAGCTCCTGGTAGTAGCCCTGAGCCCCTGCTGTACACACACTCCGGTTAATCGAACTGATAGAGGTCTCCTTTGGTTATGGGGTTTCTTTTTCTTCTGCCCTTCTTGGCTGGAATACTTATTTAGCAACATTGAAGTAGATAATAGATCCTATGGGTAAGCTGACCGTGATGAGCAGTCTTATGAAATTTTCTACTATGTTAAAGATAATCCCCACTTCGTGGAGATTTGAGTAAACGAGTAAAACAGACATGACTATTCAGGACTCAGTATGTTTGGAGTAAAGCAATATACGGCCAGTTAGTAACTTAACCTTCAACTCAAAAGGACTCCAACTCACTGAAGGTCATATACTGCATGCCTGCCTATGTACAAAGCAGCAGAGGGGAGGGGAGGGGCCTTTGAGCACACTGATTTGTACGTGCACTGGAGGATGTCTGACAAAGCAGTGTTTTAAAAACAGGGAAGTACTTTGCTCCTTAAAATGAGAATTATACCCAAAGAACAGATGACTTTGGCTTTTTTTCTTTAAATCCCAGTGTTTAAAGTTGTTTAAGTATTTGCTAACTGGTGTGACAACTTGAGATGGATGGCCATGAGGAAAAAAAAAAGAAAATATGACATCATTGGGATTACAGTAAGACAAAGGGGGACCGAAAGTACAGACAAGAACACAGAAAAATCTTAAGAGAGTACAGATGCCATGACATTTATTAAAAGGCATGCTACAATGCTATACGTGTTAGGAAAAGAGACTGAGATTCCAAGAAACAGTTATCAAATATACAAACCGAAGGGAAACGGAATCAATATTGTAGTGTACAGAAGCTTAAATTAACCATGCACTACACAGTTAGAAAATATGGTTTTTAATATTTTCTCCTTTTTGCATTTATAACATAATTCACTTAGACAATCACAGAATCCTTTTCTTCCAATACCACAAACTGTATTACAAATGAAATCTGGTACTGCTGTTTATCAAAATATACAAGACAATCGCTGTTTTATATAAAACCACTTTATATGTTAACTTGTTCCCGAAAACCTTTTTTTTTCTTTTTTGGCCTGGTTTTAAAAAAAGTTGTTACAAATATTTACAGCATTTTCTTCTGTTAGATGAACATTCTTACAAACAGAAAAAGGGAATTTTATGAACAGACCATGTAAAACACTAGACAATGTTAGAGGCTTCTAGCTGTGCTATTTGCCCCCCTCAAATACAGTACTGAAAATAACTATCCATCGTTGCTGTCCCACTCTGTTCATAGTAAACTCCCATTTTCTCTAAGCAGTCTATTCACCAATAGAAAATGAAAAGTCAAGGCCGCTCTGCATGTTATCTTTCAGAAAAGAGCTCAGGGAAAATGAGTTAAAACCAGAACAAGCAGTCTTTGGTCAGAGCAATGAGGTGAAATTTCAATGTAAAACTTGGTGTGGTCAGCAATCTTTGTAATTAGTACTTCCTGGATATGGGATGTTTTTAAAGATCTGGGTAACAATGAGTGGCAAGGAAAAAACAAAAACAAACAACAAAAGACAAGCAAGAAACAAAAAGGACTAGAGTATGATAGTCTTAATGGCTCCAAAAAACCCCCCAAAACTCTCCTACCTAAAATACCTGTTCTTACAACTACTACAGAGAACATGACAATGCACTGCTGACAGTGTTAAGTGAAGTTTGCCACAGGCAGCTTTCGGTTATGGCTGCTATCAACACCAAGGTCCCTGACGAGCTGTGACAGCCAAGTGACCAACATGAAGATGGAGCAGCTCTGCTCTTGTTTGGTTCAATGCTCGGCATTAGGTGCTGAAGGCAAGAGTGTAACTTTTTATTCAGTTCTAACTATTCGCTTGTGTGAACAGTTTGTAGAACAACATTCCTTTAATCTATATAGTAGATATTTCCTGAAAACCAAAATCCGAATGTTACCTTAGTCTCAAATAGGAAGAAAAGATCAATTAAGACTACTGAAAAAGGCACATAAACTTTGGTCCTGGTTTGTTTTCTCCCTTTAAGACCCGCCCCAAATTAAGATTTCTGTAATTTTCTATTTTTTAAACAATTCACAAGTACCTGTTCGGATTTGCTCTGAAAAAGGACTGCAAACAGTCTAACCCTAACACGATCCTTAAAGAGACAGCTGAGTTACATGGCAAGGTTATGTACAATCTAAATTGTGTCTGCTTTAGCACAATAGTGAGGATTTAAGTCTGGCAGTTTTATTCCCATGGACAAGAGATCAAGACAAAAGAAAGGCTAAGAAAAATGCTCCGATCATAGCCATGCTTTTTGGTTATAAAAATAGCAATACACACTGAGTTTTCTAAGAGATAAGTTTGGGGTTTACAAGTAGATTCACTGAGGCACACACACACACACACACACACACACAAAATCATTATTTCTGAGCTTGTCGTTTTTTTAATGCAAAAATATTTAATGGGACTAAACAAGGAACTGCACATTAATATACTCAAGTAAATGACATGATGAAGACTTAAAAGTTGACAGTAGATTAATTGGGGAAAGGAAGGCACCGGTCTTCTGTAATGCCAAGACTAGCACGGACCATGGCCTTCGGTCCAGGCTGGGTTTAAAGTCACAACCATCATCTTCCTCCAGTGCTTCAACTGCAGCTGTGTGCTACTATGCCTGGATCATAAGGGCTCATTCCAAACCTCAACAGGACCCTTACTCACCACAGTGGGGAAAGACAAAGGAGGAAGCTGCAACCATGACTCTGAAACATTCAGTGCAAACACTAAGAGCTGGCATTTAGTCCCAAAGATCTCATGACATTCTGTGGGGGTACCAGGTAATCCTGAAGGTGTAACAAACTGTCAACTAAGAGAATATATTCTCACCTGTCACAAAACACATCCAAATCCCAAAGTAAGACATCTTGACATGTAATGATATTATTGAAGGTGCACTGCTATTTCCTTAAGTCCTGAATGTATATGCTTTATGAAGTAAAGTCAGGACACCCAAAAGTGACAAAACAAAGTAAATTATCTCTGCAAGTCGTCACAGGTCAACAGCACAAATAAACCACTGCTTAAAAGATCCTGAATCAGCGCATGCCAAAATAAAAATACACAGACCAAATTTCTCCACCACCCTGATATTTAACACAAATACTGTAGACCTCTATAATTCAAACAGTAAAGAGCTCAAATATGGACAGCATCCATATGCTACAGCTAATTTTAGACACAATCTGATGGCTTCAAACATGCTCTTTTAAAACAAGCATATCCTACGTTCTCAAATCATTGTTAATTTTGTCAATAAATTAAAATGTACGTAATGTGCATATGTATATATAACATTAAAAGAGTATATGTATGTATATACACTTATTTATACACACACATACACACACACACATATCTACACAAATCCCTGAAAAGGATTTCAATGTTCTCTCTCAAATTAAAGGCCATCCCTAGTTCAAAATTACATTCAACACCACTATGATTTCCCTTCTGTTCTCAATAACTTTTGCTACACTTATGCTGGATGTTACGAATGCCAAGAATTAATAAATTACATAGTAGTTCCCAACTCAAAATAAAGGAAGCAATCCAATTTAAAATGACACTGAAAATAATGTCTGTGTGAGAAAAAAAGAAAAGCAAATTTGAGGAGACAGTCCTAATTTTTTCCCTCCCTTATTCAGTATTCAGGTGAAAATACACCTCAAATGTAAGTGGGAAAACACCCACTGGAGAACTGTCACACCGATCTATTCAGCCAACATGGAGGTGAGCCATGTGAAATGCCCCGTCTAGCATTTCCCTGCCTAGCCTACCAGCAGTTGCTCTGCACTGAGGGAATTCTGATTTGACTCTAACCAACCTATAGTTACCTCTTTCAGCTTCTATGAAAATTTTCTTCCTTTCTTTAAAAAAAAAGTAATGTTCAAATTAATAGCTGAAAGTAAAGACTGATATACTTTTTCAAAGATGAGATGATCCACTCTGAGATTATTAAAAGTGAGAAGGGGTGGACAAAATTGATCCCTCTGACAAATTCTGTATTTTAAAAACCAATCAAGCACTGAAGAATTAAAAAAAGCAGTCTCATATTAAAAGAATAAATTTACATGACACAATCACTGAGGCAACATTAACATGTACTTTTACACTCAACCAAAACAGTAAGAGGGTCAGAATATAAAAAATAACCCACTTCTAACACTCCAAATCTGTGTGCTAGCTAGCTGTAAGGAAGTCGCATTAACAAAGAAGATCAAGTTCTCACTTGAGCACTAAGAAAGAATCAAGTAGTCCTGAGACGAGTTCTAACGGGCAGTAAAGGTTAGGCAGATTCAGAACGGAGGCTGCAGTTCTACAGCTCTGACTACACTGACGCTGGCAGTAACCAGCAGTCATGATGTAGAGGCCTACAGGTGCACACTGAGTTATTTATTCCCAAACCCTCACCCTTCTCTATCCCATCACTATACCAAAGCACCAAAGATCTGAATAGAAACGATTACTTATTGAAAACCACTTAAAACTGTGATGAAAAAGAAAAACAAAACAAAACAACCAAACCCCTTAAAATCCAAGACAAGGAAAGAAATAACAGAATGCTCACCAAGCCCACAATTTATCTTCCTAGATATTTAGATAAAATCCTAACCTATTATATCTTAAGCACATAATAAGGCACATAATAAGAAATTAAGTAAGTACACAGTAATTCTGAGTATTAGAGATTATAGTGGTACAAAAAACCCTTGAGATTTTTTTTTCTAAAAGAAGACCTTACCAAAAATAACTTTTAAAAACTCTGTCAAACCATATGATAGACCTGAATATTTTTCCTTAAGACTGTAAACTTTTTTCTGAAAACAATTATAAAAAAGTAGGATTATTTTCTTTTAAAATTTTCCAAGATCACATTACATTACTAGACAAATGTCATTTTGAAATTTAAAACATGATTTTTTTTTCTAAAATGACTAATTATGCTGATATTGTAATAGATCCAGGCTGAATTTCACTTCTATTTCCCTGGGGACAGTTGCAACACTTTGCTTTTCCAAATAGTCTTAAAAAGAGAAGATATGCATTATTCAAAGGAGTGTAACACAGGAGGGGGAAAGAAGACTAAAGGAAGCATGCATGTCTATAGACCTGTTTCCAATACAACTCCGTGTGGTTGTGTATAATAAGCTATCAATAGGTGCAAACATCTGGTACAAGTCTTACAAGTGAATGAATGTCACGTTCTACAGGGAAACTTCTGAATCATAAAGTTAAAAACTTAGTAGAAGGTGATTTAAATTACATCAAGAAATTGCAAAAGGCTGTATGTTTAAATTTCTCAAAGTACAAAGGAGTTTAGAAATGTCATGTAAGGCTGATCTGGACCCAAACATAAAGAAAGTCTGTCCTTCTGAAATCTAATTCAGGGAATTAAATTATTTAAAATATACTTTCCTGATTTTTTTTCCTGAAAGTTATTTTCATAGAAACCACAATACAAAGGAAAAGCAAACTTTTGATCATACAGTGGTAGGGGAAATGAGAGGAAAGGAGTAGCTGTCGTACTTGAGTATCAGTCAGACTCCAAGAGTTACTTTTATGGAAGAGGCAGAGCTGGTCCTGAACTGCTTCAGTCTGTGCCTGAAGATTTACAGAAATTATGGTCCAATACAAGGAGAGAATTTCACAGACAGATCAGATGGTGGATTTTGAGAAGGAAACTCTGAGGTGGTGATTTTCTCCAAGGTCATGATTGTGAAGCTCAATAAGGGCCTGGATTGCTTCCTCCACAGATCCCAACTGAATGAGTGCCATCTTACGGTCCTTCCTAAAATGATAAACACACACACAGAATAATGTTGCTTCTAGACCTCTTCCTCTGGACTTTGCTAAACTACTTTTTAAAAACCAGCAATCCATGTTAAAATATTAATTACTTTTTGAAAGCAAAGACTTACTGAAAGAATTTAAAAGCCTTCACTGAACATCCAGCTTCCGTGAACAGGTTCTTCAGATCATCCATTGTAACAGAAGGACTGTGGAAATAGAGTGTCACCTACATTAGCCCCACTTACAAACGAATCAAGGATGAGCTCTGACTGTCATCAGATCTCTAGTGTACTTCATATCCCCAACAATGTCTTCTAAATTGCAGAACAGTTTAGTTTGATACATACAAATCTAGAGATGGTGAAAGTATAAAGGGAAATCTAAAGATAACAACTGTAGTGGTTTTTCAAAATGATTATTATTCTCACACTACTGGCATTAGTAATTAACACAAGTAATAACAAAGTTGTATACCCAGCTCTGGCTTACCTGCTACAGTCTGGAATCATACACTTCCTATAGCTTTCAAGGTTTCAGAATACGCATCTCTAAGATGGTCCCTAACTACTTTTACCTCCAAATATTACCCTCCTGGCTATTCTCTCATACTGCAATGACACATCTTCTGGAACCTTTAGGACATTGTAGAAACAGCAGAATGTGCCAAGAACTAAAAGCAGGTTCTCCACATGCTCCGTAGAAACTCTACCACTGAGCTTACTCTCAGGTACCCCTTTGCCTTATGAATCATACTCAGAGATTAGCCAGCTGAGCTGCCTCTACATTCCTGATTAAAAGTATGAGATAATAAATATTTACTACTATGCTGTGTTTGGGAGTAGTATTAACTAACATGATGTGGTCTATTACAGAGTCACATGATGAAAAGCAATCAGGGATTCTTCAAGGAAACAGTTATGCTTACACTGTATTCCTTTCTCATTTGTATATCCTTCTGAAAGAACTATCCTCCTGAGTATGAATACCATCAGTAAACTGAACCAATGACTGTGTCAAAAGCTACTATAAACTGATAAGTCGAGGTAGAACAGTTAGTTACTAGACTAGAGCTCACAGAAATATGGATGTGATTGCTTAGCATGACACTTTTCAACTTGGATGACAGAATGGTGACGCAGGTAAGAGTGGACAGTTACAAAAAGTATTCATGTACTTAATGAGAATGTGCATGCACCATACACTTGTAACAGTCAAATTCATGCATCTGTTATTTAAAGCTTAGATTAAAAACAAGAAACAAAAAAGGTTGTCATAGGGACTGGGAAGATAGCTCAGAGGCTAAGAGCACTGGCTGCTCTCCCAGAGAACCCAGGTTCAATTCCCAGCACCCACATGGCAGCTCACAACTGGCTGTAACTCAAATTTTAAAAGATCCAACACCCCTCACAGACAAACATGCACATGAAAGAAAAATAAATCATTTTAAAAAAGGATTGAGATAAAATTAAATAAGACAACACCAGCATAGAACCTACAACTTGGGAAATAGAAATACTAGCATTTCTTTCTTCATCTATAATGTCCTATGTAAATTATAATTGGTGACCAGCTCCTACATAATGTGCTATATTTAAGGAAGAAATAAACTGGGCATAATGGTAAAATCCAACAATCCCAGTTAGTCAAGAAGATGAAGTCTCAAGACGAAGGTCTCAAGTTTCAGAAGCTTCAACATAAATAAAAAGGTTGGATGTCTAGCTCAATAGTGGAGAACTTGCTGGCCATACATGAGGACTGGGTGTAAACACTGAAATACAAAACAAGACAAAAAAAACCCCACCAACCAACTAGCCAAACAGACATAAAAACATACACCAAAAATAACAGGTCCATTTAGATAGTCCACAGCAGTGAGCTGATACTTTCTGGTTTTCAAGACGGGGTTTCTCTGTATAGCTGTGGCTGTCCTCAAACTACTCTGTAGACCAGGCTGGCCTTGAACTCAGGGATGCGACTAACTCTGCCTTTCGAGTGCTAGATTAAATGTGTGCACTACCACTGCTCACAGAGCCAACATAGTTTTAAATTCGTGTATGTTAGGAATGGTTTGTAAAGTGACTCCTTTAAGAGTTTCTTAAAACTCCATTTGTAGAACTAGTATGAAGTTTGATTTTACTGCCTAATTTAGATGAAAAATTCCCATCAAGCTTGACTGTATACCAGCAGAAGAACTGAAGTAGTCAATACTAATTGAAGTAATTATTTTTCTTTACTCATTAGTTCACGTTCTTACAATTATGTTCCAAACTTTATTCATCCATTCCCTTATATACACATAAATACACAAATACACTCCCACAACTTTTAGCACTATCCCAAGGCTTCCCCTTTCATGAGTAGGTTTAAAATAGATAAAAATTGCTGCTTTTTTTTTTTTAATTATCAGGGAATTACAATAAATGTCTTCTTTGGAGGGACAGAGACTAACTATATCATGCTATGTGGACTACACAACTTTGCGTAAACTCCCAGTCTTCTATGTGGTTCCAAAGCAGCAAAGGCATTGTATGAATTTACACCACGTTTATACCTAAGGTTGATGGTCTCATATCACAAAATTCTTCAAATGTTTAGACAAACTGATGCTGATGTACTACCTGAGAGCTGCACTTCCTCTACCAAGTAACAAACAAACATATACTAAAGCAATACCTGAATATTCTTATCTTTATGCCCTTTTTTTTCCCTTTTCTTTTTTTCGGAGCTGGGGACCGAACCCAGGGCCTTGTGCTTGCTAGCTAGGCAAGCGCTCTACCACTGAGCTAATCCCCAACCCCTTTATGCCCTCTTAAAACACAAAAGCAACTAATTAAACTATTTAATGAAAATCCTCGAGTGCTGATGATTTCACTTTTAAGAGTCTGATTAGAAATACAGGATCCTCTCAACATGATGGAACAGAAAAGAAGTTATCAACCAAGGTTAACTTTTACGTTTAGGAAAGTTGTGGCTTTTGCTTACCTAATAACGCACATATTACAGAGTAATCATCTGAGTAACTTATTAGATACATACGGAATGTTGGAGAGATGCAGTGTGGCTGACGGAGGGAAGATGTTTTGGAAGTTCTTTGAGCCAGGCTTTTTAAAGCGATGCAGGGGACTATTGCTGAAGTCCTTGGTCAGACCTTGGTCTTCTTGTCCCTCTCTAGGGAGCTGGACAGCTTGATGTTTGGACAGTGTAGCCCGAAGTACTTTTCCATAAAGTCTCTGACCACTTAGGTGGTTCATTGCTATTGGACAGGAAGAAAATAGGAAAACTTTGAGTAACAAGATTAACATTCTCAAAAAATATGTGACCATTTTTAAGAATTTAGTCATTTAAAATTGTAATCAGTTTAAAGGTTTAAAATTCAGGAGCTCAGGAGCTGGAGATGACTCATAGGTGAAGAGCATTTGCTGATTCCCAGAGAACCCATGTTCAATGCTCAGCACACACGCCAACTTCAAACTGTCTCTAATTCCAGCTCAAGGGATTCAGTTCCTTCTCTGACCTCTGCGAGCCACAGGCACACATGGGCACACGGACAAATATTCAGACAAAATACCCATACACATAAAACTTTATGAATCAAAAGCATTTCAAGAGCTGATAGGAAAATATATTAGATAACTTCATTTTACAATAAAATTAAAAATTAACCTAACCAAACAAAGTAGCCTCTGAGCAGGGTGCCAGGAAGCCTCAGGCATGGAACATAACAAACCCTCAGGGGGGTGGGGGGGCTGGGGATTTAGCTCAGTGGTAGAGCGCTTACCTAGGAAGCTCAAGGCCCTGGGTTCGGTCCCCAGCTCCGAAAAAAAAAAAGAACCAAAAAAAAAAAAAAAAAAAAACAAACCCTCACGGAATGGTTATCTGACTTTAGAGTTTGTCTTAAGCAAGGCAGTGTTGTAAGGCATCTGAATAGCTATACT
Organism: Rattus norvegicus; assembly: GCF_021556685.1. NCBI lineage: Eukaryota > Metazoa > Chordata > Mammalia > Rodentia > Muridae > Rattus > Rattus norvegicus. Next base: position 79,526,992 of record NC_141538.1, read on the forward strand.
TTAATGGCTGGGAAGAACACGTTCTTTTACCATTATTAGGGTACTTGTCAAGACTTTTATAAATTACTCAACAGTTCTATAAAATCTAACTTAGAAGAAAATACTCCTTTCTTCTCATACGTAATTTTTCAGCTTTTAAAAGAAGTACCATACAAAAAGGTGAAAGAAAAGACACTTATTAAAGTGAATGGGAGGAGTCCTGGAGTCCAAGCTGTCAGCACTGACAGTGTTATATGTGTGTCACATAAAGAACTTCAGAGCCTCAAATAAAGCAGGTGCAAATGATCATAAAAACACTACCATAAGGAAGTGCTGCTGCAAAATTACATCCGTACCAGTGCTACAATGCTCATTCAGAAGGAATATGCAAAATGGGCATCACTACTGTCAGTACCTATCTGGGCTTGACTCGCATCGGCCATCTGCACCAAGGCATTTTCTTTCTTGTTAAACATAATCTTCACTCGATGTACATCACCATACACTCCTAATTAAAGCAAAACACAAAGCACTGAATTTAAATGCCTGGCTGTAGAGTAATTTTACCTGTATCTACAGATTTCTTTTTCTTGTTATGCACCATCCCATGGCAATCTTACATATACTGTCTTAATATTATGTTTCACAGCTTTTACCTCTCCATCTGTCCTGGAGGTCTCATAAACACATCAAACTCAGTATATTTCTCAATGGAGTCAAACCCTGTCACATCTTTCTATTTCTAGTGTTGGGAAACCCTGGATGCACACTTTGCACACAACTGCTTCTGTGAGATACCAACTTTCGATATTATCTTTCTTAAAATCTTTCAGCCAATCACCAGCACCTTTAGAATTTATGGTCTACGCAGCTCTCACAATTGTCCACTTCTATCCTTGTACCTGTCATAGCTCTCCTATGGACTCAGGATCTACCCTAACACCTTCTAGCTCATCTCACCATACTAATTTGTTTGTCTGTTTATTATTAGTGGTTCCCACAGTCAGTCATCTATTACAAAAGGGAAAAGAATTCATTTCAGTGTGGAAAGAAAGTAAAGACCAACATGAAATATTACATTTTATGAACTTTTACTCTAAAAAAATTAAAGACAGGAGGGCCTACCATTTAAGAAAGAAAGCCCTTTTTCATCACCCCGCCCCATGTCCTATCATAGTCTGCAGTTTTTACAGCAGAGATTATCACTGGGGTCACAAAAAGCAGAGCGGCATTATCACCACACCTGTAATTCAGTGAGAGACTGAATACAGTACCTTCACAGTACACAGAGGAAAGGTGAGCTTACTGCCATTTAAAGACAACATTTAACCTAGAGACGAATTTTAAAATTAAAACAAAACAAACAAAAGAAATCAAGCATTCTGAATCTACCACCTTCTCAAAACTGACAAGCTGAAATAAACCTTAAAAAAAAAAAAAAATGGGGTTGGGGATTTAGCTCAGCGGTAGAGCACTTGCCTAGCAAGCACAAGGCCCTGGGTTCGGTCCCCAGCTCCGAAAAAAAGAAAAAAAAAAAGAAAACTATATAAAGCCATGCATGGTGGCTTGCACATTTAATATTAGTGTTCAGGAGGCAGAGGCAGGCAAATTTCTCAGTTCAACGCCAGCCTGGTCTACAGAGTGAGTTCCAGAACAACTGACGTCACACAGAAACCCTGTCTCAAAAAAACAAGACAAGGTGGAAGGAAAGGACTGACTCCAGTGTTGTTCTTTAACATCCATATGTATATGTATGCAGTGGCACATGTGTACTCATACATGCATCATATACATACAAAATAATAAAGATTTTAATAAATATTTGAGTTCAATAGGCAAGCAGGTAGAATATCCAGTCTAAACCATTGCATCATATCTCCAATTTCAAAGAACAGAAACTAAAACTAACACTCCACAGTTAGAGCAACAAAGTGCAGTGCAGCAGGCCATAACCCTAGCTACTTTGCAGGCCAAGGCAAAAAGATCTTCTGGGCTAAACAAAGACTCCGTTTCAGTGGTAGATGCCCTTGCCTAACAAGCAAAAGGTCCTAGGTTCAACCTCTAGGTCTGAAAAAACAACCACTTAAAGAATCTAGAAATAAGCACCCTGCCCTATTTGTTAAACATTCAAATACAGCAGTTTTCAAAATCTGCTAACAGGAAAACAAGTTTTCTAGGTAAAGCACATCGAAAAACGACTGGATTCAACTGAAAACATTAGTGCAAGAAGCACAGTAGAAATGAGGCATTTCCACTGGAGCTTTCTGTTTCTAACGGAGAGGTTTTGTATTGCGTTCTTTAACTTTTGATCATTTTTACTGTCCCCATTTTTGTTTGTGTGCTTATACTACACGCATGTAATAAAAGATATGTATAAATAACTGAGGCTGGAAAACATGCTTACTTAAGCTTCCAACGGAGAGGGGAAGACTGACAGTTTCCTAACTTTTCTCTTTTCTTTCTCTCTTTTCTTAGGGATAGGATCTCACTAGCCTGAGAAAAACTGAGGGTGAAATTTGGTAGCGTGGTCCTGGCATAACACAGAAGAGGTCCTGGGTCTGACTCCCAGTACTCTAAAAGCAAAACCACACCTCAAAGTCTTGCTTAAATGATACGCTTTCCCCATTTATTTATTTTCTTTAGGGAACCATATTTCTTCGTACTTTGTAAGTCTTTATTCCCCTGGTTATAATCTTTGCTCCAGCCAAACCTATCATGAAGCATATAAAGTAATGAACAGTATTTCTTTTTTTTCTTATTAATCAGTTATGTTATTATTTAATTTCAAATGCTGTCCCCCTTCCCAGTCTCCACTCTATAAACAGGTATTTCTAAATAAATAACCACAGATAATATTTAAAAAAATTTTTTAAAACTTACCAAATAGGATAAAAAGCCCATGTGGTGTGATAAACTGAAAAGGATAACATAAAATATAACTAAATATAGCACAACTTAAAAACAGCTATTTATAATATAATAAAGACAGTTTATTCTGTTACAGTACTATTTATACTTCTATATAGCCTATTGATAATTTTTATTAAATTCCTCAAAACAAACTTAAGCATTATAAGAGCCACCATCCCACTTCTCAGACTTAAGAGCATTTTTCCACTCACGTCAGGATTGAGGTTGGTGACCAGCAGAACGGAATTCCCTGGTATACCACTTGCCCCAGGAATGGCCATCCTTCCACTGACAGCAGAGGAAGTAAGTGTGAGAGGACCAAGGGCTCCAGGAACAGCCGAGACGGACAGACCTTTTAAAGACACACAGTGTTTCTTATATTCTAATCATCTGAAGAGTAACATTTGATAGGATAGAACTTAAGCCAAGAAAGTAAACATAAAAAGTGTCCAGATCATCATAAAGGTTAGCCAAGGCCACCTTCCCAGAGTCTACTGTAAGATGAGAGCCTTATTTGTTGACATGATCATAATTAATACCGGGTTTGCTGTGCTCCATAGACTAACTGGACTCATTGGTCTTAGTTGCCAGGTAGGAAGTTGGGTGGTGGTGGATCTCTGAGTTCTAGGCCAGCTGGTATACACAGTAAGGACCAGGATAGCCAGCGCTACACAGTGAAACCTTGTCTCAACCTTTAACCCTCTGCTCCCCACCACAAAAAACCCAGGTTTCTCAGAGGACCTATTACCTACAATCACTTTTCTATCCAGCACCTTTATATCAAGTGAATGTAATTTTCATATTCAAAAACTATCAAGGTGGTATACACATGCATAGCCCTTCAATAGAAGTATCAAAGATGTATGCTGGGGTGTACTACCTAATAGCTTACATGGAAAAAATGGTTTTTTTTAGCCTTGTAAAGTAATAAATGTATTGTATTTTGTAACAGAATCTCGGACTTTTCATGCCCTAGGTATTCTTGAACTACTGAAGGCTGATATATTGACTGAAAACACTGTCTCATTGTCCCACTACTTACAGCTTTGCTTTGAAAGTGTCTAAGGCTATAGAAGCCTCTGATTCTATAAAAGGAGCCAATGCTTTCTTTCTTTGTCTTACAATACTGGGAATGACAGCAGGTCCCTGAGTACTAGGCACACACCATCACCAACTATGCTATAGCCCCAGCTTCAACCTGCTTCTTTCAGTTTAACATTCTTCTTCATACTCATCTGATGACTTTACACTGTGGAGTTAACTTGAAGTAGACTTGAAATTACCCTGTTTTCGCTGGACAATCTAAGAGGTTTAAGACTGTACAGACGGCACCCTCCAATTGAATGCCCTTCATTCATCTTTATATCTCTAGCTAGCCTAGGACTCAGAGATCCTTGTCTCAGCCTCCTGAGTGCTTCAACTGAAGGCGAGCACCACGACTAGCCTAATTCTTTTCTCCTTCGTACAATCCCCTTCTCATGCCCTTCTAATTCACTCAACTTTGCTAATGCCATCAGCTCAAAGCAGAACCAGAGTGCGCCTTACAAGTCTCAACCAATTAAACATTCATTCATTTTCCTCATTCTGCTTACTGTCTATTATTGTATTTTACACTACAGTGTGTCTAAACAAAATATCTGAAACAAAGTAAGAAAAAAATTAAACTCTAAGAGATTCAAAGAGCAAACTCTGTGGAGTTTCTGTTTTGTTTTATTTTTAAATAACCAGAATGGTCACCTAAAAGATGTGTTACAATGTGTTAAACCACCAAACTAGGATTTAAACTTTATTCTCAAAAATCAGTCTTCTTTTCAGTTAATTCTATTCTGCCCAATAGAGACAGTAACTAAAATTTCCAGAATTATAACATTAAAATATAAAAATAATTTCTAGAAAGCAGCTACTCTGAAATTTAAAATACAGTTATTATGTCCATAAATAGTTAAAATTCATAAATGTTAATATATAAGATCAGATTCATAGCATACCACTTCTTAATTACAAACCAGTTTTCTTTACAGAGATCAAACAATAAAGTATATGATGAAAAAGTCATAAAGCTGGGTGGTGGTGGTGGTGGTGGCAGCGTCCCAGCACTTAGGGGAGCAGATCTGTGAGTTCATAGCCAGTCAGCTCTACATAGAGATTTCCAGAGCAGCCAAAGCTAGTTCCTATTTCTTAATTATTCCAGGAATAATAATTATTATTTTATATATATTCCCAGGAAAAAAATTGCATCCCCTGAAATAAATGATATTAGTACCCTTCATTGGTACTATTAAGAACTCACAAATGGTAAAACATTCTCCAAAGATGTTCATTGTTTATGTTTTTACTGGCTATGATTCTTTCAAATGTGTAGAAGATACAGAGGTAAATAAAACTCAGGTTTGTTCAACATATAATAAGCTTATCAACAGGGGTTGGGGATTTAGCTCAGTGGTAGAGCACTTGCCTAGCAAGCACAAGGCCCTGGGTTCGGTCCTCAGCTCAAAAAAAAAAAAAAAAAATTAAAAATAAGCTTATCAACAAAGGAAGAAGAAGATCATACACCTTATCTAACAAACTGACACGGGTTTAATAGTTTACTAGTTTGATGTAGTTAATCTATAGTTAACTAAGTAACTCAAACACAGAGTGGAATTATTGGAGTACACAGTGGAACACGAGAGAATTATTTGTAAATATATAAAGATGCTGTGCATTCAAGTTACACTCTATGGTTGTTTACCTAATGCCTTTATTTTAAATTGTCCAAATCTGATGAGGTCCTAGAAAACAAAGACTCTCCTTTAAAGATAAATTTCAAATTCAATCTGAAAGGATTCACCTGCTGCTTGAGGAAATGCAATGGCTGGGGCAAATCCAGCAGCCCCTGCATATGGAGAGGACATTATACCCGGTGCACCTGTGAAGAAAAAGCTACAGTAAATATATTGCCTGATATGATGTGTGTGTGTGTGTGTGTGTGTGTGTGTGTGTGTGTGTGTGTGTATTTGCTTATCAATACACTATGAAATGCCTATGTGAAAATGTATTATAAGTGGACTTGAAGATGGGTTCAGTCGATAATTCCAGAAGTATGGAAACCTCCAGAGCCTGAGATCTTTCAACTGGTTTCAAGGATGAAGCTTAGCTGTTAATGGAGTCTGGACTAGGCTAAGATTCTGGTGTTTACCTGAAGCATGTCTTTCCTATATGAAAAGCCATCAAATGGTTGTTGAACTGTACTGTGTTGAAGGAGTACGGGGCCAATTGATGAAAAAAAATAATAACGCTGGACAATGTGGCACATGCTTTTAATTCCATTACTGAAACAGTAAGATCATGAATTTAAGGCCAGTCTGGGCTACACGGTGTGATTCTGTTTAAATAGACAAATATGAGATGAAACATTTGTCATTGAGAATGAATTACAGAGATTCACATGCTGAGGGTTCTCCAGTTATATAACCCAGCAAGTGGACTACGGACAAGTCCTAGAGGACTAGGATGGATTAGGATTAGGATCTGGAAGTTAGGCAAAGTTTGAGCTACATAGTATGTAACTACAAAGCACAGTGAATGCTCTCTCTGTGTATTCTAGACAAGCAATGCCAGCATTTTCTATAGGAAGCCTTGTGACAGTGTCAATAAAACAGAAGGCAGTTCCAATGGAGGAATCAAGTGTGGGGTGACCGACTGTAAGATACACAACTGGAAACACCAAGGCAAACTTAAAATAATTCTAAGTAACATACAAACTTAGTAATTATGCTGAATTAGCCATTGGATGCCTACAGATGAAAACTTGGCAAAACAAAATAGTTCAGGGCTAAAGGGAAAGGGAGAAAAGTATCCTATTGGGGAAAAGAAAGGCAAAGCCTTAGAAATAGAAAAAAGTGATCCCTGGGTCCTGTGGAATACTTCCAAATTAAGTGGAGGCCTTTCAACAAGAGTTACGTGAGAAAGAAGAGAAAAACAGGTTTCAGGGAATAGTAAAAAACCCAACCAAGCACAGACTGTGCTGTTTCCATCTGTTTTTCCAGGTGGATCTGTTGAAAGCAGCCGACATATTTCCATGTTATTAAGAAGAGATGGCTCAGCAGCTAAGAGCACTGACTGCTCTTCTAGAGGTTGAGTTCAATTCCCAGCAACCACATGGTGGCTCACAACCATCTGTAATGGGATCTGATGCCCTCTTCTGGTGGGTCTGAAGGCAGCTACAGTGTACTCATATATACAAAATAAATAATTTGTTTTTAAAAAGTTAACTTTTTGGGGCTGGGGATTTAGCTCAGTGGTAGAGCGCTTACCTAGGAAGCGCAAGGCCCTGGGTTCGGTCCCCAGCTCCAAAAAAAAAAGAACCCCCCCCCAAAAAAAAAAAAGTTAACTTTTTCAAGTGGCATTAATGGCAGGTAAGAAGGCTGGGACAGTAAAGTGCTTTCCATGTAAACAAGAAGATCAGCATTTGATCCCCAGAACTCACATTGATGAAACTCAACCCTCCATAGGCAGATACAAGTAGATACACAGGCTCATCAGTCAGCCTAGCCTAACTAACTAGTTCCACACCAATGAGAAGATTGTCGTGAAAAGAGGTGGATGGAGTCTACAGAATGATGCCTAAGTTTGTTCTACAGCCTCCATGGGCAAGTAAATTTACATGTCTGTGCATGCACACAGAGGTCAGACAGACACAGATACAGACACAAAACACAAATATACTAAGTGCCATTGAAAGTTTCCATGGAGCTAGAGAGATGGCTCAGTGGATAAGCCTGATAATTTTCAAGTTTTTAGAAAAAATGGCTATATATTATTTTTGTAACTGGCAAAACTTTGAAAGTTCTATTGGTTAGATGCTGTATGGAGTAGGTATTAATTTTATAATTTTAAAAAATGGATTTCATTTAAAAATACTGATTTGCTAAGCCCATTGGCTGGAACTTATTTTTTTTTTTTTCCACGTGGAGAGGTTTAATGAGAGAAGAAGAGGAGAGGAGAGGAAAGGCCGGCCATGAGCACGTGGAGGGAAGAGGTGGAGGTAGAGAGAAAGGACAGGGAAGAGAGGAAGAGCAGGGAAGAGAAGAGAACAAAGAGCTGGCTGGAACTTATAAACTTAGCTTAGGCAGGCTCAAGGCCATCCTAGGCTACCTTGTCTGAAAAACACAAACATTCATTGAGCATTTAGAAGTAAACTCTTAACACATTTGCATCTTACTCTCCAATGGTTTCAAGAGGGAGATACAACTATAAATATATACGAATACAATTGGAAAGGCTAAAACAAGCACAGCATGACACAGATGGCAAATCTGAATCGAGTCATTTATGCTATTCCTACAGCTTACATTATTTTAAAACAAAGCCACTTAAAATACTATGAACTTTAGAATATAAGCAATGCTCTTTTGCTATAAAAAAAATTGTTCATTTGAGACAGGGTCTCTTTATATACCTAAGGTTACTCTTGAACTCACAATCCTTGTCTCAGCCTCCTGAGTAATGGGTACATATGCACTACTGTATCCATTATGAGTATCTTCATAACTTTAGTGTAACAAGTATTTTTTTTAAAATAAGACTCGTCACACACAACAATTACTACACACACACACACACACACACACACACACACACCACACAAGGGGGCGGGTGAGATGGTAACTGAGGATGTACTCAATGCTAATAACCAAGACAAAAACTACTATGTTAAGATACCATTCTATCATTATAAGGGCTGTCTCAGGGTTTCCATTGTTGTGAAGAGACACCATGACCAATGCAACTCTAATAAGGACAACATTTAATTGGGGCTGGCTTATAGGTTCAGAGATTCAGTCCAGTATCATCAAGGTGGGAAGGATGGCGGCATCTAGGCTGGCATGGAGCTGGAGGAGCTGAAAGTTCTAGATTTTCATCCAAATGAAGCCAGCAGACTGAGCATACTCAGACAGCTAGGAGGAGGGTCTCCAAGTCCACCCCCACATTTCCTCCAGCAAGGATACACCTAATAGTGCCACTCCCTGGCCCAAAAATATTCAAACCACCACATTCCACTCCCTGGCCCCCATAGGCTTGTTCAAACACATGAATCTGTTGGACCACAACTAGCCATAGTATAATGAAAAATACATTTACACCAACTTAAAAAATCCCACAATCTAACAGTTTCAACAATGTTAAAAATCCAAAATTCAAAGACTCTTCTGAGATTCAGCTTATCACTTAATCCCCTATAAAAATCACATCAAAAAGCAGATCATCTACCTCTAACATCAACATTGCCATTCTAAAACATAATGGAGAAATACCAGACCAAACAAGACCAAAAACTAGCTGGGCAAACTCCAAACTCTGCATCTCCTTGTCCAATGTCAAAGTGTTCTTCAGATCTCCAACTCCTTTCGTCTTTGTTGACTGCAGCAAACTTTCCTTCTGAACTGGTTCTACCCTGTTAGCAGCTTTCCTCGGCAGGTATCCCACAGCTCTGACATCAACACCTTGGAATATCCAAGGCAACATCAACTTTGCAGCTTCTTGTTACAATGGCTGGGATCCATACATGATCTTCTGGGTGTCTCAAAGGGTTTGGGTCACTTCTCCAGCTCTGCCCTCTGTAGTACTCTAGGCTCCGGTTTGACTGCACTCCACTGCTGCTGCTATTCTTGGTGATCATCTCATGGTACTGACATCTCTAATACTCTGGGGTCCTCTGCTGCAACTAGGCTTCACCAATAGCCTCTCACAGGCTTCTTTACACGACCCCTGCAGCCCTGGACCATTAACTACAACTGAGGCTGCACCTTCACCAATGGCCTCCTCTGGCCTTTCACAGAGTCGAGCTCAGCTGCTCTTCATGATCCTTCCTGCCTTCAAAACCAGTACCACCTGGGCGACGGTGACTCTTACACATTACCAAGGCCAGTTGCAGCATGAAGTACAACCCTGGCTATCTCTGGAACATAGATAGTTTCTTTGTGGTCTGGGAAACCACTCGGCTCCAGTTAACCAGCATCGATTTTTCCCAGTAGTCCCTTCTATTCTGGACTCTAAAGCCAGAGCCACATGTCAGAAGCTGCAGAGTTCTGATGCTTGCAAGAGCTGGAACATATCCCCTTGCTCTATTACATTATCATTACACTTCTGTTTTCCAACTCCCTTCACTGCCTAAGCTTGGCTGTCCTGGAACTTGCTCTGTAGACTGACCGTGAACTCAGATCTGCATGCCTCTGTCTCCTGAGTACTGGCATCAAAGGTGTGGACCACCATGCTTTGATCTAGTTGGAACTTGCTCTGTTCCAGGCTGGCCTTAAGCTCAGATCTGCTTGCCTCTGTCTCATGGAATTGAAGGTATATTCCACCATGCCTAGGCCTAAGTTATTCATGGCCACTGTTCCTCAAGATCCAGATCAAAAGCCTGTGTTTTCCAGTCTCAAGATCTGGATCACAGTGTGTCCTTCATTTATGGATTGTAGATCGTTTAAGATTACAAGTCTAAATGAAAATAATAACCAAGTCCCTTGTTCAACTGCTTATAAATAAGCTTAGCAGGGTGGGATCTTGCTTCAAGGTCACCACTCCCTTAATCTGATTATCTCCTTTTTTAAAATGAGTACACTGTAGCTGTCTTCAGACACACCAGAAGAGGGCATCAGATCCCATTACAGATGGTTGTGAGCCACCATGTGGTTGCTGAGAATTGAACTCAGGACCTCTGGAAGAGCAGTCAGTGCCTTTAACCGCTGTGCCATCTCTCCAGCCCTGTTTATCTCCTTGAACATAGAATTCAGCTCCATTCTACTTCCTGGTAGCCCTTTAATATTTGAAAGGTACATTTTTGTATTTTTGGTTTTGTTTGTTCAGAGCTTGTTATGCTTTATGAAGCTGCTCTTCACAAGATTAAATCAAAGAACAAAGACAATGCAGGGGGTTTCCGAGAGTTCCTTTGTCAAAGCAACTAATCTAAATCTCTTCACCTGAGCCTCAGGAGACTCTAGACAACGGCAAAGAGCAGACACATTGTCATAATAAAAAAAAAAACAAAAAACAAAAATCACAACACCAGCCACATATTAAAAATTCTCCTTTAAAACCTGTAAAACCAGGCTTTCACAGTTCAAATTGCCCTCAGCAACAAAGTCTTTCATATTCCTACTAAGATAGACCATTAAGCCAAACTGAAAACATTCCACTGCTTTCCAAACCCGAAATTCCCAAATTCACATTCTTCCAAATAAAAGCATGGGCTCCTAACACCAGCTTCTGTCTTACTTAAGTTTTGCATGGTTGTGAACAGACACCATGACCAAGACAACATTTAATTGGAGCTGGCATACAGGTCCATTATCATCAAGGTGGACCATGGCAGTGTTCAGGCAGACATGGTGCTAGAGGATCTGAGTTCTACATCTCCATCAAAAGCAAGCCAGGAGCAGACTGAGCACTCTTAAGCCACTAGGAGGAGAGTCTTCAAGCCTACCCCTACAGTGACACACTTCCTCCAACAAGGCCACCTAATAAGCCAAGCATATTCAAAGCACCACAGGGGCTAAGAAAATTGCTCAGTCCACAAAATACTTACTATGCAAACATGAAGGCCTGAGTAAGGGAGAGATATGAAGACAAGAGAATCCCCAGGACTTGCTAACCAACTAGTGTAACAACGAAGTGAGCTCTAGGTTCAGTGGGAGACCATACCTCAGAAAACAAAGTGGAGAGTGACAGAGGATGACAAGTATGTATACACACAAATCTTTAACGTGATAGAAGAAGAAAAGTGCATTGTCTCTGAAACCAAGACAAGCACAGAGAGAATCTGTTGATTATTAGAAACAGACTAAAACTTTCATGTAAGACATAAAACTACTTTTTTCTTATAAATTACATTTAGAATTAGACATTATTTTGTATTATTAACTTATGTTTAGAACAACCTCCCACCACCTCCCCCACCACCTCCCCCACCACCTCCATACAGAGTTTCTGTTTTGATCTGGCTGGCTTCAAAATCAAAGATCCACATGCCTCTGCCTCCTGAGTACCAGGGCGTGTACCACCACACCCAGGCTAAAAAACAATTCCTAACTGTATTTTTCAAAGGCCCTCCTTCTTTCCTACTAACAGAGCATATTAGTTACATATATATGTGTATGTGTGTGTATATACATACTTACATATATATATATAATATACACATACATATGTATGTGCGCGCACGTGCACGCACACACGAACACACACACATAAACACACACACACACACACACACACACACACACACACACACACACACACACACACACACACTCAATTATTGCAATAAAACTCATTCTGCATTTGATAGCCAAGTTCTGGAAACTTGAGGCTGTCCTAATTTCTGTAATTCGTTATTGAAATGGTAATGACAAAGACAAAATATTTTACTTTAAAATAGAATTACAAACTAAACCGGTTAGTTGTTTTAACACTTTAATTTTCTCACTTAGAAACTGGAGTCGTGGGGTTGGGGATTTAGCTCAGCAGTAAAGCGCTTGCCTAGCAAGCGCAAGGCCCTGGGTTCAGTCCCCAGCTCCGAAAAAAACAAAACAAAACAAAACAAAACTGGAGCCAGGTATGACAGCATACTCCTTTAATCCTAGCACTCTGGAGACAGAGGCAGGTAGGTCTCTGAGTGAGTTCCAGAATAAAGAGGGCTACATAGAAAGACACTGTCTCAAAAACCAAACAAAAATGGATGGATTTAATACTACCATAGGCCAACAATATTCCAAAGTGTTGTTTAGCAGAGGAAAATAAATCATAAGGCTATTAAAATTTAACTTTCCTGAATAATTAACCTCACATTTTAGAGGTGAAAAACTAAAAAGTAGCACATACTAATCTAATGACACATGCAAAATGGCCAATTCTGTTTTCCTTTTTTGGCCTTTACATAAAGGTTTGTTGTATTTTTTTTTTTTAAACTCACTATGTAGACGAGGCTGACCTCCCACTCAAACATCCTAAAGGTTTACTTTACTTTAAATCTTTTATTTAAAGCAAGCTCTTCAAACCACTTTTGCAAATATAATTTGAAAGGCAAATGTTTTCAAGGGGTTTATTTAATGTAAAACATTAATATTCACATAGCCTAAGACAAAGATAAAAGTACTATTGCTGAAGTACTAAAACAGAATAAAATCAGCTTTCCTAATCTGCTAATTAGGATATTGATTTAGAAGTTATCATTACTTTAAAAGAAAAATATTTTTTTCTCAAGAGCACTTAATGTCAAAATTCTGTTTAGAAATATGCACGTTTTGCGGATTACCATTAAAATAATTATTTTAAAGCAAATAAGTAGCTTTTGGGTAATATTAATGTTAGAAAACAAGTTGGAACATAATTTCAGGCTTCTATGTGTTTTGTGAACCAACACAACTACCTTATATTAAGGCTTAACTTATGGGCATATTTGTCCCATGATTCCTTTAGAAAGCCAGAGAACCTAAGAAGGCTGATAAACTACTCACCGAATGCAGCAGCCATAGGAGGTTCAAGAGATGGCTGACCATCACCAGTAGGAAGGTCTAAGCGAGTGAAGTCTCTGCTTTTGTCATTATTGTATTTCACATTAAGGCTGGTGAGCTTGGAGAAGTCGATACGGAGAGTGCAGCACGCATTATAGATATTCTGGCCATCCAGAGCCTAAGCAGGTGAGAAAGAAACTGGTGTTCTATGAAGACCACACCGACAAACCGAGGAGCCTCTTTCTGACTAAGTGACAACCCAGCATCGAGCAGAGTACAATGGCCAAGAGCCCAGAGAACTAGGTTTCCTTTCTGAAGTGGTCGAGTCAAATGAAGGAAGATAAGCAAAGGCTTGGAAAACTACTGTAGACTATTAGGATTATTTTCCCACAATATATATTTAAAAATGTTAATTTCATACTTTGATTTTATTTAAGTATAATTTATGTTGGTGACCATAATGTATTGATAAAATATTACTGTAAACAGTATGATATGTTAGTCATAATGCATAGAATATTGACTGTTATATTTTATTTCTTTTTGTACTTGCTTTTTTGAATAAGGAACAAAGGAAGTCACTTGTAACCAAAGATCAGTAGTCTGTCCCTTCCTAAGAATAAAATGGTGGGCTATAGGCTATATTTCTCAAACTGTATGAAAAACAAAAGTACGTTCAACTTTAGTCTCTATCTCTAAACCAATATGAAGCAGAATTAATGTTAATGACAGCTCTCTCATATATTTAACGTGACCAAATGTGTCACTGTCTCATTAAAACAAAATTAAAGATTCATGCAATTAAAAAAAAGCAAGTTGACAGCAGCATATTTCTTAAGGTTATCTATATTTATCAGCTCAGAGCTAAATAACAAGGAGAGCTGAACGTGGTTAGAAAAGTAGTGAAATCAATGTCTGGCTGATTTAAAACAAGTAAATGAAACCACAAAGTCAGACATGTACTCATCAGTCAGATTGCACCAGGAACACTATATGTAAGCACAGAGTTTAACACAACAGACAGATAGCATTTGTCTTGGCGATCTGAGGACTGGTAGACTGCAGATGATATCGATGGAAAAGCAGTAAGCTTCAGCTTAGACAAAGAAAACATAAAACGACAGTTTTCAACAGTCAAGGATCACACTTAATTAAGCACAAGATAAACTGGGGCCAAGTAAGACACAATGGTTCCTTCAGATGTCTCCAAAGAGCATGACCAAGGATGAAAAACCAAGCATAATCACCATTTTGGCATACTGCGCATTCACTGGGTCAGCATACTGAAGCAAGGCTTGAAACTGATTATTCTTTGTAAAGGTGATAATCTTCAACACCGTGCCAAATTTAGAAAATATCTGGAAAAAAGGAGTTCATATTTAATCTAAGGGAAAATGTTAAACTAGCATACCTCTATAAATACATCTTGGTTTATGAATCCTATTTTGTTTTTCTGGGTTTTAGTTTTGATTTTTTTGATGCAGGGCCCCATGCAAGCTGCTGGCTCCTGCCTCTACCCTTCTAGTGCTGGATTGCAGGCATCTATTACATTATAAATTGACTGCTGAAGTTTTCTGTTTGTTTGACGCCCATTAATATATAAAATGTAAACAATTTTCTCTGTTAAAATTTCTGGTTCAAAATATCTTAAATCAAGCCTAAAATGTTATTATTTTAATGCCTATACATGTTACTGGAACACTACAGGAACTCAAACACTTAACCAATTTTATAATATGTACAAATAGGTACAACTCTAAAATACAAGGTAATAATAGTAATTAACTAATAGTTTGATATGTCCACAAGTATATGAATTGAAACAAAGTCAATGAGTCAATAATTTATTTCATCCTTCTAAGTCATCAGTTATTTCTGAAGGCTTCTAGATACAAGATGTTCAAACAAAGGCTTGTTCAACTAATTCAATTATATGACACCTTTATAAATTGGCCAAAAAAAAAAAAGAGCAAAGAAGTTTTCTGCTTTATTAAGACATTACATAGGCAAAGATACCATATTTTTATTTATTTATTAATATATACTTATTTACTTATTAAGACAATAAATAGGCAAAGGATACCATTACGAAAGTATTATAAGAAAAATAATAAGAGGAGAGAGGGCTGAGGTTAAATGGAGTCCTAGCGAGAGAGAAGGAAGGTGGCTAAGGTCAGTCTTGCTGAAATGTTTACTGTTAAGAGAAATAAAAAAGCTAAGCCTGGGGTACACGCCTTTAATCCCAGCTCTTGAGAGGCAGAGAAAGGTAGATCTCTGTGAGTTCAAGATTGAGGCCAGCCTCAAAAAACAAATAAACAAAATAAAAAAGAGGAATAAACAAGAATATAGGGAAATATTCCCAACAGATTGTAATTACTAATGCTCATTTACTTTTGTTAATTTTTTTTCCAGGGTAGGGGTCAAACTCATTCCAGAGATGCAGCTGCTCTGTCCCCCAAGAACGGTGATTAACATGTTTTGCTTGCTGCTATATACCACTGCGCACCTGGTTCCCAGAGGCCAGAAGACCATGTGCAACCTCCCAGAACTGGAGCAACACAGCTGGTCGCTCACTCACTCTTTGTGGATGCTGGGAACCAAACCTAGGCTCTACAGAAGAGAGCCAGCACTCATACTGAATACTCAGCTGAGCCACCTCTCCTGCCCCGCTAGGTGTTTTTGGAGGCTGTTTCAGGCTGAAGAGGAAAGAAGACCCACCCTGAATGTAGGCAGCCATCCCCTCTTGGACTGATTAAAAAGAAACAAAGAAGGAAGCCAGCTTAAAACCAGTATGACCAGTTAATTTGATCCCTGTAAAATCATTCTGACTGCCTTGCCTTCTCTGCCTTGATGCACTTGAACCCTCAAACTATAAGTCAAATTAAACCTTTCCTTCCCTAAACTACTTTTGTAGCCACAGAAATGAGAAGAGTAACTAACACACTGAGATTACAGAACAGCACTAGAGCAAGCGTCAAACCAGCTCCAGATCCTGTTCTCTGGCTCCCAGCTTAGCCCTATCTTCTCCTCCCTCGGTGTTTCTTGGGTTTGAGACACTCCTTAACCTACAAAGTCAGGCTGATGTCCGTCTCAAATGCTCCCTCCTTAAGGAGTCTCCCTTCACTTTAACCACACTACCTCTAGGATGGGATGGTGTGGTGGTTTGAATCAGAATGGCCCAATAGGCTCGTACTACTGATTCCGATTAGGAAGTGTGTTGGACGAAGTGTCATTGGAGGTGGGTTTAGAGGTTTCAAAATGCCATGCCATACCCAGAGTTTCTCTTAGCCTTCAGTTCCGGATGTAGTTCTCAGCTACTGCTTCTACCCCTTCCCCCAATGCCATGATGATAATCTCTTCACAACAACAATGACTATACAGTGTTGAGGCAGAGGACTTAAAGTAAGTGAAGGGAAAAATGGCACCGAAAATTGAAAATAGTCCTGCTCACCCAGGTCTCTAGGAACTTCTATATGAGAAATAAAGTCTGTTAGTTCCGGGAAAAACTGTTAGGCATGACCTCATGACACGGACTAACACACCTGCTGGGTGGTGGTAGTGTTGAGTCACAGGTTTAAAGTTATCTTTTATAAGAATATAAATTACCACAGCATCACAGAAAGCAAATGCAAACACTCTACTGATGGGTCACATAGGTTATTAATCTTTGTGAAATAAAATAAAAATCAGTTACAATTCAAGTCTCAGTGCTTTGACTGTTAAATGCTACTTTGTACAATAAACAGAAAACAAATTTAACTGAACAATGCAACCAATCATTGAACTACTGAACCATTTTTAGGGAATGACAAGGGTATCTACAAATACCATCATTAAAGCATCTAGGAAATGCTTTACAGATGTACGTATTTTGAAACTGGTATTAGGACAATTATTGAAAGGAATAAAGTAGTCCTACTAAGTAGTATACTTAGAATTTACATACATAGCAAAGAACACTGGAAGTAAGTCTAAGGCCCATCATAAATTAGATGATGGGCAAGTAAAAGATGTTTAAGGGCTCTAGATTATAATTTGAGTTTTTGAGTTCAGATAAATTTCATTTTTGTACACATACCCCACAACTCTTCATTTAGTCATACAGACCCAAAGGCATGTGTGGTGCTTTGAATGAGCAATGCCCTCAACAGGCTCCAATGTTTGAATACTTGACCCCTAGAAACTGGTGTCAGGGAGCAGAGTATTGCAGGGACAGACCTAGCCATGCTGGCTTTTTTTTTTTTTAAAGAAATGTGGAAGACTTTGGGATTCTGAATTAGAAAAATGACTGGACACTCTAGGCAGAGTTTAGTAGGTCATGCTGGTAGAAGCCTGAGAGACAACAGTGCTGAAAGCTGTGAGACTCTGGAAGTCTGGCCTAAGTTGCTCTGAGGGTGAATAAGAGCAGGAGCTGGGCAGAGACCATATTTTTGCCAAAGACTGTAGCTGCTTTCTGCCCTTGTCCTAAGAATTTGCCTGCAACCTAATTTAAAAGCAACATACTAATTTCTTTAGGAGAGGAAATTTCAAGACAGCCTAGTATTTACTCTGCCAATACTGTGGTTAATAGTAATCACACACAGATCTACAATGAGTAAGAGTGAGTAAGAAAAAAAGTATAAAATGTGCAGTTTGAAGAGAAGACAGCAAGAAGAGCCCCAGGAAAGGAGCCCCGACATGTGCTGAAAGCAGTGAGATTAGGTAAGGAGAGACCAGCCCTGAAATACAATAGAGAGAGAGGTGCTCTCTGGCAAAGCTTCCACCTGCCAGACTGCAACTTATGTAAAGAAAAGAAAGGCATTAAAAATGTTCTGCGGGGGGTGGGGGTGGGGGTGGGGGGGCGCAACAAAGAAAATGTGATTCAAGGGAAGCTGGATCCATCCCAAAGCAAGCGGCTGAAAGCAGTGCTATCATGCAGGACACAGTAGTAGAGAGGTGGTGAAGTCTTCCTCCAGAGTACAGGAGAGCCGCTTATGCCAGGCATGTCCCTACAGAAAGGTCCTGAGGGGCAAACAGCTTGGACTGCACTGGAGATGCCAAGATATTAACCACGCCAGAGCTATGAGGTGTCTGCCAAGGAAAACTGCACGTGGGAATGAAACCAGTCAAATGAAATGTATCTTGGAGCCAGCAAAGTTGGAGGGGTGGAGTCATCTAGGCCCATTTGACACTGGACATGGAGCTATAGGGTTTGGAATTTGCCCTGCTGAGTTTCAGTCTTACTTTGATCCAGTATTTCCTTACTATGCCTCCATTCCTCCCACTTGGAATGGTAATGTATATTCTGTGTCACTATGTAATTTGCTTTTTGATTTTATAGAGGATCATAATAGGGACTTTGAACTTTGAAACACGTGGTTCAAAAGTAGCAAGGATCTACCCAAAGCAGGAAGCTACCACAGTCTGTATGTAGCTCCAGTGGTTCTCCTTAACTGCAGAGGACCCCATAACACCTTTACTCATGTGTTCATGATGCTAAAGCCAGAACCACATAGATGACACTGCCATATTCTGTTGCTTGCTTGGATAAGGCCTGGCCCCCTTAAACCATATGAGACTGAAAGATTATAGGGACTTTTCAAAGTGGATGAAGTGGTTTTACATTATGATACAGCCACAAGTCTATAGTGGCCATGGAGATGCTACGGAGCATTGAATGAGAATGGCTCCCAGAGGCTCGTGTTTGAATACTTGGTCCCAAGTTGGTGAACCTGTTTGGGAAGGATTAGGATATATGGCCTTATTGGAGGAAGCTGTTCAGTTTTACCCACTAGAAAATTGTGTAATTAGGAGACCTTCCAATTTATAAATTTTAAGTATTACTGGGCTCAATTTAATGGACTATCTTTGATAAGACAGTTAAGATGTACTAATAAATAATCTACAAAGATTATAATGGATTATAACTGATTACCTAAGATAATGCATATCATATATCTGTGTATATAACTGAAGCTTACTATACATCTTCCCCTAAAAAATGTATTTATATACTTATGTGCCTGTGCATGCATACACATATTCATGTGTTCAACAGTACAAGTAGGGAAGTTAGAGGAAAACTTTCAGAAGTCAGATCTCTTCTTCTGCCATATGGGTCCCAGGGACTGAACTCATGTCATTGGGCAAGGAAGTAAGTGCTCTTATCTGCTGAGCCAGCTCACTGGCTCCCACCTCAGAATTAACTGAAAATATTCAAATATAAGAAGGGACAAAAAAATAAATAAATTAGTTGTATTCTGTGGTGACATAATTTTTGAAGAAATTATAACTATCTAGATTTTATCAACAATATTATACTTTCTTCGTTTTTTTTTTTTTTCCCCATTCGTAGCTATTCCCAATCTCTCTTTGCTCGCAGCTACTTCTGTAGCACCACTCCGGCCTGCTGCCATGTTCCCTGCCATGATAACGACTAAGTCTCTGAAACTGTAAGCAACCCCCAACTAAATGCCTTCTTTTGTACAGTTGCCTGGGGTAATGTCTTTTCACAGCACTAAAGCAACGACAAAGATGCTTAGCGTGGGGCTTTGCTATGCGCTAGACTTGGTTTTGTAGAAATCCTCCTATTTCAGCCTCTTAAATGCTAGAATTGTAAGTGTGCTACCAAACCTGGCTAAAATTAGGTTTTCTTACCCATCATTTTCCCTCCAGTGTTTGTTATTATTATCATCATAATTACTAGTATTAGGGATTGAACGTAAGAACTCGTGCATGAAAGTTCTTCATACTACATGGTCTACCACCACTCAGCTGCACCCCAAGCCTTCCAGTTAGGCCAAGCGTAGGGACACACACCTTTAATACTAGTACTTGGAGACTGAGGCCGGCAGATCTCTGTGATTTCAAGACCAATCTGGTCTACATACCAAGTTCTAGGACAGTGGTTCATAGGTCTCAAAAACACAAAATGTAGAAAAGGGAAGATATAAAATAAAAAATATCTGATAAAATTTCTTCTATAAAATCAGGATGGTAAATTTCTTCCTATTATATGAGCAAAAAAGTATCAATCAAATCAGTAAACGATGATTTTTTTTTGAGACAGGGTCTATGTGGCTCTGGCTGTCCTGGATCTCACTCTGTAGACCAGGCTGGCCTTGAATTCACAGAGATTCTTCTGCCTCTGCTCCCAAGTGCTGGGATTAAAGTTGTATGCCATCATATCCAACTTACAAAACAGGCAGTAAGTATCAAAAGTTAGGAAAAAACAGGCTTGATTCTGCTTTCAGTAGTTTGTTCCTTACCTGATGGAGAACTTCCAGAGTGACAGGGTAAAATAGGTTTTCAATAATTATCCGGAGCACAGGGCTCTGCCCAGGTAGCAATGTGCCTTCATTGGAAGTAGCTCCAGGAAGGGACAGGTTTCCTGACTGGACTGCACTGACAGCCTGCAGTGCAGCTTGGGCTCTCTAGAAAACAAGGCAAAGAATTAATAAAAAACAAAACTGAGCACTTTTGATCACAGCAGTGCATGCACCCTGAAGCTCATCCAACATAACACAAACTGGATACACCTCTCAGTTTGCTGTGTTTAAGAGCAAAGTTGTGGTTTTGGTTCCTTTCCTTCCCCTTTTCTTTTCCTTCCTTTCAGATGGGGCTCAGGAGATGGCTTGTTGTGTCTGTTTCTTAAAATTGACATGAGAAGGCTGGGAGCAGTGGTATACGTACACTTTTAGTCTCAGCACAATTACGTTGGGGGTGAAGGGTTTCTTTGTGTGGTCTTGGCTGTCTTGGAACTCACTTTGTAGATCAGTCTAGCCTCAAACCCAGAGACCTACTGCCTCTGCCTCTGGCATTAAGGCGTTCGTTACTACTTGACAACTCAGGTCTAAAGCTTTTAGACAGTATAAGCGCAAATGTGATTGGTGTCAGTGGGGAAAGTAGGCCTCAGTAGAAGTAGGCCTCCCTGCCATGGAACATTATGAACAAGCTGAGGTGCATAGCCACAGGTCAGAGCTGCCTTGCACAGGGAAATCTGAACCCACACAAGGAAAAGAAGGTATTTATGGTATGTTTCTATTTGGGGGTAGGGAGCTTCAATGCTAGCTATCACCTGAAGATCTTGAGTTGCGAAGCAGATTGTTAAGAATGTCTGAGCCTAAGAAGGAAACCCACAATGATATGGGTAGCCAGTGTCATGAGACAGCATGAGAACGGTGAAGAGGTCCACGGGGTGGGCAAGCAATGAACTAATGTTGAGTCTAGAGAATGTGATCAGGCTAACCTGTCATGCAGATAACCTGGCAAATGGTGTTTGTAAGTGTACAAGAAAGCTTCTAATACATTTCTACTGAAATGAAACAAGGTGTTCTAAAAGGCGGCTGGTTCAGAACTGTGGCAAGAAAAACAGAAGTGTGAAATAATTTTGGTTTTGTGGTATTTTTGTTATATTTTCCAGAATGCAAAAAAATTATCGATACAATAAAGTCTGTATGTTAAACACAGAAGACAACTTGAAGGGGTTCCCACTGGCCCAATCTGAATCCCTAAAGAGATAATGCTAACAACTGACAGCTCATAAAGAACAAAATTTATAACTACAAATGCATGAGATATTATTTCCCCCCTTTTAAGTAAAGGTGAGCCCTCCATATCGGTAGGTACAACATCTAAACATAGATGGAAAAACTTCTATGTTAGCAGTTCTCAACCTGTGGGTTGTGACCCCTTTGGAGGTTGAATGATCCCTTCACAAGGGGGCTCCTAAGCTATCTGCATAACAGACATTTACATTATAATTCATAATAGCATAAAGTTAGTTATAAAATAGCAACAAAAATAATCTTATAGTTGGGAGTCACACAACATGAGGAAGTGTATTAAAGGATCACATTAGGAAGGTTGAGAACTACTGACCTATACTAAACATGTAAACACCCCCTTTACTTGTCATCATAATAATATAATAACAAAATAATATAATAACTTTGGGGCTTTGGTTGAAACTAGGTCTCACTATTATGCAGTTAAGTCTGGATTGGCACTTGTCTTCCCTGTGCTGAGGATTACAAGAGTATGTCATCACAGCTGGAACTATTGCAGCTATTTACATAGCCTCCATGTTACATTATAAATAATCTAGAAGGTATTTAAAGTATACGCTTTATGTGTGCTTATGGTATATACAGCTATTACACCATTTTATAAAAATACCTTTAGCATCCTTGGATTTTAGAATGAGGACTCAAGAAACAACCAACCAAACCTCCCCAATGGGTAATAGGAAAGAGGTTTCCTTCTTCCATACTACAGAAGCTGGGTAAACATGACTGTGTCACTTCTACATGTATCTGTCAGAGATACATATTCCAAATTGAATCACAAGGAAATGTTAGACTAACACACGTTGAGGAACATGATAGGAAGTAAACTGCCTTTCATTTTCAGTGATGTTAAGGACATCAGATTAAAAGAAAGGCAAAATTTTTCTAAAATGACTAAAAAGATATAACCAAAAAGAACATATACATGAATCTAACTATATCATTTTGCTACATGCAGGTGTTAATAGAATTAGCAAGGTATGAGTGTGATGTACAGATGACAGAGGAGTAATGTATCAATATTAATTTCTTATTTTTTTTGGAGGGGGGCAGTAGTAGAGACTGGACTGAAGGTCTCATGCACATCTGGTAAGCATCCTACTGGAGCCTTCCTGGAGTGCTTTTTCACTTCAAGATAAAGTTAGGGGCTGGGGATTTAGCTCAGTGGTAGAGCGCTTACCTAGGAAGCGCAAGGCCCTGGGTTCGGTCCCCAGCTCCGAAAAAAAGAACCAAAAAAAAAAAGATAAACATTACTTGAGCTAGCCTTAAAATAGACTATGTGGCCTCAACAAATCTTGAACTTGTGATCTAAATAAATGGGATTACAGGCCTGTGCCACCAACCTAACCCAGTGCTGACTACCCCGTTGTAGCCTAGAGAGGAAATTTCCTCATTTGTAGATACATATACAAAATACCAGTAAATAATGAAGAATGGTTGGTTATACACCCTCAAAAGGCTTGAAAACTGAAACTTTATACTCTACCTGCACATTTTTCTACATTTGTAATATCCTTAAATCTTACAATATTTATTTTTAAAAATGAAGTGAAAAGAGAATAAGTATGCTTGATCTATATAAAATTAACTGTATATATACTGTATTTATGTGTGTGTACACACAGACACACAGACACATACACACAGCCTCATTTACTTCACTCTGAGCTTCTCAGTAACGTTTTATTAGAAAATGAGGATGGTGCTGCTTTTACAGGTTTGAAAATCAACTCAAACTTCCATTTTAAAGTTTAATTGGTGTGTATGAGGTGGGGGATACCAATCGAAAAAGATATAGGCTTAGAATTAACAGGCAAATATAAGATCACTGTGTGAACTATTCTACACACTCCACAAATGAAGGAGTATAAGATTTACTTAGTGCTATCTTACAGCCAACAGATTCCTGTGAGAAAGGCTAGGTTCTACCCTGTTCAATATGACTGCTAGCTAGGTATCTCAAGTGATGGCAGTGAGGGTCCAAGCCTTTAATCACAGCAGGCAGACCTCTGAGTTTGAGGCCAGTCTGTTCTACAGTTTGAGTGCCACAACAGCCAGGGATACACAGAAAAAACTGTCTTATAAAACAAAAAACAAAACAAAACAACCTATATAACAGTGATCAGACACAGTAATTGGGGAACTGAGTTTTACAATTAGTTAAACATAGTCACTACTGCATTGGGTATTACAGTCTGGAGTATCTGGGCAAAGACATAATGAGCATTTCTCTCACATTAAAAATGATTTAATATCAAAAGCATGTGTAACTAAAAACAAATTTGATTTCACTTCTTCACTTCCTGTCAATAATCACTCTACTAATTTCAGTTCTATGTAATTGCTGCTGCTAGTTTTGCTGTTATTGTTTTTTCTTCACATTTTCTCTTTTACAGAAGAAGAGACGTAACAGTGCATATTGCCCTCCACACTACAGAACGTTCAATATAGACCGCACCAGTGTTCACAGAGCACCGACTCAGCCTTCTCAGTAACCGGCAAGAAAGTGAACATATGCTTTTAAAGTGGGGTACAGTGGTGCTACACTGGTAACACTAGCATCATAAAGGGTTAAATAAGAGATGGGGGGGATAAGAGGCAAAGAAAGGAGTAAAGAGATGGAAAACAGAAGGAGGGGCAGAAAAGGGCTTTTGAAAATAAAAGTAAAAGGGGGGGACCTGAAAAATGGTAGATATATTTCATAATTATAATAAGACTTTGTGCTTTTTGTTTTATATTGAGACAGGGTTTCATGATGTAGCTAAGGACACTTTTGAACTAAAATCCTATTGCCTCAGCCTCTCAGTGCTGGGATTATAAATATGCAGTACTGCGACACCAAGTTCTTAGCAGCAATTTTCAATTAAGCACAAACATTTAAGAAAAACAGTGTTTGAAGATGAAAATGCATTTGATGCTTACAGTTATAGTACAAAAAAATTACTACTGTGAGAGATGATTTTTAGACAGTTAAGGCAACAATACTAGAATGGTTATACTATTAATAAGGGAAACAGACATCAGTATAATCAAAGAACACAAGGACTTTAATATTAATAGTTAGAGTGAGAAAATATAGTTGTTATTAAAATGTACCCAGGGAACATGGTGGCAGAGACTTGTGATCCCAGCACTTACAAGTGACAAAGGAGGAAAGGAGTAAAAGGACAGCCTAGGCTAACCAAGTGAGCTCAACCTAACGAGCATCATAGTGAGTCCCCTCCCTTAACAAATAAAACGCACAGTGCCTGTGTGATCTGAAGATACACTTCTAAGGTCAAGAATATGGAAACTAGAATAGAGTGAACATGATGGTCTTTACTATACACTGTAATTGTTTAGAGAACATTTTCAAGGTAAAACCTTACAAAGTAATTTTTGCAAATTCATAAACTACCTAACAAGGTCAAGAAAACCCCAAAGTAAAAAGTTTTCAAATGTAGGACCCCACAATTATATTTATTAATTATAGTTCTCCAGTAAAGAAAGGAGGTAAAACTACTTCATATGGACTTGATCCTTTGACAACTGTGTCCACAACTGAGTCACATGTTTGTTTTGGGGTATCCTCAGAAAAAAAAAGGAGTGGGAATGTGAATCTGACTTCTTGGCTTTGAAAAATATAAGCAGGATTTATATATGTGTAAACAGGTACTTTCCCTTTTGACTTATATCTGGTGGGGTTTGGAATAAAAGTGTTGGAAAAAAAAATCAAGGCTATCTAAGAATAAACGAGGCCATTTGGGTGACTGTGGTTGCCTAGCAACTGGGATTTCTCACTGTTTCCGTTTGGCATAATCCAATCTCTAAGTTTTTATTAAATTATCTTTTGTTCTGACAATCTATACTAACGTACCTAGGAATCAAACTACTATGAAAAACTGTATGATTTACATGAGGAAAATGTTTAAATTCTACTAAAAAACTTTAATAAAAAACAAAACAGAACTTGTACTAAAGATTCAGAAGAATATGTTAATTATTTCTGAATTTACAAAAAAAATCAAATTCCAATTTTTTAAAAGAAAACAAGACTTAACAAAAATAACTATAAGGACTATTATCAGTTAATTCTGAAGAGACAATACACTACTCTGCAAAAAATTAACTCACAGTACACACTAAAGCAGGAATGCAGACTTGGAGTTCATGCCAAGTGAACAGAATTCATGAACACAGCATGTAGCATATAAGCATGCAGAAAGGGCATGCTATGAAGCTAGGATAAATTTCATATCAGTAGATTAATAGATCAGTTATTAAATAAACCAGAAGAAATTATCTTTCCATTAGGAAGAATAAAGTGCTACCTTTATAATAATAATATATACCACATATATCATGTAGATATCACATATATAAAATTAAAAAATCTAAGACAACAAAGACTTGAATATTAAACCAAAAGCAATAAAATTAATGGAGAGGCTGGAAAGATGGCTGAGCTGCTGAGAGCACTTGTTGCTCTTGGCGAAGACCTGGGTTGAGTTTGTAAGCAGCCACATAGTAGCACAACCACCCACGACTTAAGTTCCAAGCAACTACATGTTTTCTTCTGATGTCCATGGCATCAGGCATGTACATATATGCACAGATTTATAAATATAAATATATTTTTTTTCTTTTTTTCGGAGCTGGGGACCGAACCCAGGGCCTTGTGCTTGCTAGGCAAGCACTCTACCACTGAGCTAAATCCCCAACCCCATAAATATATTTTAAAATATGGGGCTCAGTGGTAGAGTGCTTACCTAGGAAGCGCAAGGCCCTGGGTTCGGTCCCCAGCTCCGAAAAAAAGAACCAAAAAAAAAAAAAAATATATATATATATATATATATATATATATATTTTAAAATATAAAAAGTTGTTTTTTCTCTTAATGTTATGTTGGATCACGATATGAAAAAGGACCATCTTGAGGAAAATTACCAACACCTAAAAATGATTTATTTATTTTTATTGGATATTTTATATATTTACATTTCAAACGTTATCCCCTTTCCCTCCCTCCCCTACCCCCCCCACCCTCTGCTTCTATGAAGATGCTCCCCGCTCCCACCCACCCACTCCCACCTCAACACTCTGGCATTCCCATACACTGGGGAAATGAACCTCTACAGGACGAAGGGCCTCTCCTCCTATTGATGGCAGACAAGGCCATCCTCTGCTACATATGCAGCCGGAGCCATGGGTCCCTCCATGTGTACTCTTTGGTTGGTGGTTTAGTCCCCTGGAGCTCTGGGTGGTCTGGTTGGTTGATATTGTCATTCTTCCTATGGGGCTGCAAACCTCTTCAGCTCCTTCAGTCCTTTCTCTAACACCCCATTGGGGTTCCCATAGTTTAAAAATAATTTTTAAAATATTCTTTTATAAATTTTTATTTATCTGAGTACACTGCATCAGATCCCATTACAGATGGTTGTGAGTCACCATGTGGTTGCTGAGAAATAAACTCAGGGTCTCTGGAAGAGCGGTCAGTGCCCTTAACCACTGAGCCATCTCTTAAAATGTTTGGTTTTTTTTAATTGTTTATAAATTACGTAAACACAAACAGGGAAAAGTTCCAAAGATGGATGAGTTAATGATTTTCCTTAACAACCATTAAAATGTACACTTACAAATTACTTAAAGACGAATTTATTTATTATGAGCAAGGAAAGATGGCTCATCAGCTAAAAGCACCTGCCGAAACGCAAGCATGAGGCCTTGAGTTTGAATCCCTAGAACTCAAGGAAAGCTGCACAAGCACAACCATATCCCTCTTCCCATCTTCCCTTCTCCCCTCCCCTATGTCTAGGTAAGGGTGCTCCTCCACCCACTCACTCACTCCCACCTCACCTCTCTTAGCATGACCCTTCCGTGGACCATCAAGCCTCCGTAGGACCAAGGGCCTCCCTTCCCATTGATGTCAGATAAGGCCATCCTGTGCTACTTATGCATCTGGAGCCTCGGATCCCTCCACGTATATTCATTGGTTGGTAGTTTAGTTTCTGAGAACTGTGGGTGGTCCAGTTAGTTGATGTTGTTCTTACTATGGGGTTGCAATCCCCTTAGTTTCTTCGGTCATTCTCCTAGCTCTTCCATTGGGGTCCCTGGGCTTAATCCAATGGTTGGCTATATCTGCATCCTTACTGGTCAGGTGCTGGTAGAACCTCCCAGGGAACAGCCAAATCAGGCTCCTGTTATCAAGCATTTCTGGGCATCAGCAATAGTTTTGGGACTTGGTGTCTACAGATGGGATGGATCCCTAGGTGAAGCAGTCACTGTATGTCCTTTCCTTCAGTCTCTGTTCCATTTTCTGTCTCTGTCTGTGATGGTTTATATATGCTCAGCCCAAGGAGTGTCATTATTAGGTATTGCCCAGTTGGAATAGGTGTGCCCTTGTTCAAGTAGGCATGGTACTGTGGGGGTTTGAGCTTTAAGACCCTCATCCTAGCTGCCTGGTAGTCAATATTCTGCTAGCAGTCTTCAGATGAAGAGGTAGAACTCTCAGCTTCTCCTGCACTATGCCTGCCTGAATGCTGTCATGTTCCCACTCTGATGATAATGGACAACCTCTGAACCTATAAACTAGCCCCAATTAAATGTCCTTATAAGAGTTGCCTTGGTTGTGGTGTCTGTTCACCGCAGTAAAACCCTAACTAAGACACTGTCTTTCATTTGGACAGAAACATTTCTGGGTTAACAATTTTGAGATGGGTAGGTGCCCCATCCCTCAACTAGGGACTGTGCCTATTGACTGGAGGTGGTCTCTACAGGTTCTATCTCCCCTTTGTTGCATATTTTAGCTAAAATCATCCCCATTGGGTCCTGGGAGCCTCTCATTTCCCTGTCAGCTAGTGGCTACCCCCAGTTCCCTTTCCCCGACTGCTACATATTACAATTCAATTTCCTGATCCTCTGTACTTCTCTCCTGTACCTTCCAATAGCTACCATTTCCCCCCCCCCCTTTGTTTCCCTCCCTGGTCACTCCCTCCCTCTAACTCCTGTGAATATTTTGTTCCCCTTCTATGTAGGATTGAAGCATTCACACTTTGGTTTTCCTTCTTAAGCTACGGATGGTTTGTAGGTTGTACCTTGGGGTATCCTGAACTTTTGGGCTAATATCCATTTGTCAGTGAGTACATACCATGTGTTCTTTTGTGTCTGGGTTTCCTCACTCAGGATATTTTCTAGTTCCATCCATTTGCCTGTGAATTTCACGAAATCACTGTTTTTAACAGCTGCAAAATAACACTCCATTGTGTAGATGTACCACATTTTCTGTATCCATTCCTCTGTTGAGGGACATCTGGGTTCTTTCCAGCTTCTGGTTATTATAAATAAGGATGCTATGAACATAGTGGAACATGTGTCCTTGTTATGTGTTGGAGCATCTTTTGGGTATATGCCAGGAGAGATATAGCTGGGTCTTTAGGTAGAGCTATTTCCAATTTAGTGAGAAATAGTTTGAGTTCCAAAATGGTTGTACCAGCTTGCAGTCCCACCAACAATGGAGGAGTGTTTCTATTTCTCCATATCCCTGCCAGCATCTACTGTCAACTGAGTTTTGATCTTAGTCATTCTGACTAGTGTGAGGTGGTATCTCAGGGTTGTTTTGATTTGCATTCCCTAATGACTAAGGATGTTGAACATTTCTTTAAGTGCCTCTCAGACATCTGGACTCCTCAATTGAGAATTCTTCATTTAGCTCTGTACACCATTTTTAATAGGGTTATTTGGTTCTCTGGAATCTAACTTGAATTCTTTGTATATTTTGGATATTAGCCCTCTATCAGATATGGGGTTTGTAAAGATCTTTTCCCAACCTGTGGGTTGCCATTTTGTCCTAATGACAGTGTCCTTTGCCTTGTATAATAAGCTTTTTAATTATATAAAGTCCCATTTATTGATTATTGATCTCAGAACATGAGCCATTGGTGTTTTGTTCAAGAAAATTTTCCATGTCCATGTGTTCAAGGCTCTTATTAGATGTAGTGTATCTGGTTTTATGTGGAGGTTCTTCATCCACTTGGACTTGAGCTTTGTACAGGGCGATAAGAATGGATCAATTTGCATTCTTCTACAAGCTGACCTACAGTTGAACAAACACCATTAGTTGAACATGCTATCTTTTTTCCACTGGATGGTTTTGGATCCTTTGTCAAAGATCAAGTGACCATAGGTGTGTGGATTCATTACTGGGTCTTCAATTCTATTCCACTGATCTCTGTCTCTGTACCAATACCATACAGTTTATATTGCTATTGTTCTGTAATACAGTTGGAAGTTAGGGATGATGATTCCCTCACATGTTCTTTTATTGTTTAACAGTTTTTGTTATCCTGGGTTTGTTGTTATTCCAGATGAATTTGAGAATCGTTCTAAGTCTATGAAGAACTGATTTGGAATTTTGATGGGGATGGCATTGAATCTGTCTGTAGATTGCTTTTGGTAAGATGGCCATTTTTACTATATTAATCTTGCTGATCCATAAGCATGGGACATCTTTCCATATTCTGAGGTCTTCTTAAAAGAGACTTGAAGTTCTTGTCATACAGATCTTTCACAAGCTTGGTTAGAGTGACATCAGGTATTTTATATTATTTGTGACTATTGTGAAAGGTGTCATTTCCCTAATTTCTTTCTCAGCCCATTTATCCTTTGAGTAGAGGAAGGTTACTGATTTGTTAGAGATAATTTTATATCCAGCCACTTTGCTGAAGATGTTTATCAGGTTTAGGAGTTCCCTGGTAGAATTTTTTGGGGTCACTAAAATGTATTATACTATCATATCATCTGCAAATAGTGGTATCATGACTTCTTCCTTCCCAATTTATATTGCTTTGATCTCCTTTTGTTGTCTAATTTCTCTGGCTAGAATTTTGAGTACTGTATTGAATAGATAGGGGGAGAGTCTGTGGGATTTTAGTAGGATTGCTTCAAATTTCTCTCCATTTAGTTTGATGTTGGCTATATATTGCTTTTATTACGTTTAGGTATGGCCCTTGAATTCCTGATCTCACCAATACTTTTAACCTAAATACTTATCCTAATACTCATAGATCACCTTTCAAAGAAGCTTCACTTTGAACAAGATGAAGACCATTACAGAAAACCATACCCGGTCAAAATTCAGAGAGCAACTGGGCCAGGGGCCCAGCCCCAGTGTTACATCTACAATACAACTCCTGCATCCCAGGCTCAAGAACATCATGGGGGAAGGGGAAGAGGCTGTAAACACTAGAAGATGGGAAGTCTGTTGTGAGACTGTACCTCCTAGAAATGATAGGGAAGTCACATCCATGATACCTACCTCAACATACGGCTGCCTAAGAAAAACAAATCTCATATGTCTCTACTCTTAAAACAAAGTGCCTGCCACCAATTAACAACAGCTGAGCAAGGGAGAATTAGCCTTCCCCAGAGATGCATATTCAAATTGGTTATCCAATACCAGGTGGTCAGCCCTGAAATCATACACACAGAAGCAACATTAAACAGAATCAGCAAGCTACACATAGAAACCCTGTGTGTGAAGTTGAGGATGGATAATAACAAAAGCACACGCATCATAATAATAACAACAACAACAACAAGAAGCAGCGGCAGCGGCAGCAGCAGCAGCAGCAGCAGTTGTGAATTTGAGAAGGAATGTGGGGAATGGGAGAGGCTAAAGGAGAAGAAAAGAGGAAGCAATGTAATTATATTGAATTTTAAAAAATATTTAAGAAATAAAGTACATAGGGCTGGAGAGATGGCTCAGTGGTTAAAAGCACTGGTTACTCTTCTAGAGGACCTGAGTTCAATTCCCACCTCCCACAGACAGCTCACACCTGTCTGTAACTCCAGTTCCAGGGAATCTGGTACCTTCTCGGTCATCTATGCAGACAAACACCTAATACATATGATAGACAGACAGATACACACACACACACACTTTTAAAAAATGCACTTGCTTTGTAGACAAAATTCTTTTCATGTTAAATCAAATTTCTATTTAACCACTTAAAATGAACCTGGACACAGGACTCACCATGAAGTGTATCAAAATAAAAACGAGAAATAAAGCATTATGTTGTTACATACTATTCCACATTCACTTGAGGAGTCAAAACTCATTTAAAGGACATTTCTGAGCAATGCTCTACATCTTAAACTGCCTCCCAAATATCAAGATAGAACTACTGCTGCCTAGGGATATAGCCTGGGAGAGTGCTGCACACAGGCACACACGAGACCATGAGAGGCAAACGCAAGGCTGTTGACTTCTTTTCAGAACAAGGGTAAATCCAGCTATTTCCTCCACTTCTTTCAGATTTCTGATTTTAGGAGGTACAGGATTTTATCTTAATTATGAAAACAGTTGGGGGAGGGGGATGTTACATCTTGCTTTTTTTTTCTTTCCTTTTCTTTTTTTTTTTTTTTTTTTTGAGAAACTTTCCCTGAATAGTCTAGCCTCCTACTTCTAGAATCACAAGAATGTTACCCATGCACAGCCCTCTAACACTACAGCTTCCAATGTTTCCAAATGAAACTTTTGATTATTAAACATTTCGGAACAAATTACATATACATAAGAAATCCTAATGCAGTGTACTAAAAGGAAGGAAAATGTATATATAGTGGTACAGAAAGCTAACTTTAAGTTGTAACATATCTAAGTATTCTTATAGACGCCTGCCATACTCACAGCCTGATTGGGCAGATTGTCAGTCTTAAGTTCTCGGTGATTGGAATACTGGATATAAACAGGCTGACTTCGAAGGTGAGGAGTAACGGGAGTGTAATAATTTATCATAGTAACAGCAGCTTCTTCAGAAGCCATTTCCAAAAAGGCCTGCAATAAACACAAGAAGATGGTTAAGAATCATTCCACATAGATCTAAACTTGTGCTTCTCACCATACATGACACTGTCCCCAAGAGGATAAATTTGAAAAACTGGGTACAATAAAAGTTTTCAACTTAGGAAACTACCAGTTGATTAAATTATTTTGTTACATTTTATGTTTGTTTTTAAACTTCTGTTCTTCAAATGCCTAAAAATAAATGTTTACATCACCGTTACAAATAAATATTCTTAGGAGCTATAATTTATTTATTTATTTATTTATTGTAAAATCTTGGGCTAAACTGCTAGAGAATACAAAAGAGATGCTAGAATTTCATTCAATAAAGACAAAGAGGTTAAAAATAAAAAAAGTCCAAGTGTGAGCATGATGGTGCACACCTTTAGTGCCAGCCCTGGGAGAGCCTCTGAGTTGCAGGACAGCCTGGAACAGAGCACAGTGAGGCCCTGTTAGAGATGGGGAAAGGGATCAGTTGGTGGAAAAGTACTACTCTATCTAAATTCTAAAATAAGATCTGGGTCTAATAACTTGCTCTTCTCCGTTTTTATACACCAGCCATCTACAGATGAAATGGAATGTCCCTTTTTCAGAGTGCCTATCATCACAAACATTGCCACCAAGAAACCAACATATCTGATTTGATAGCAAGGAATGAGAAATAACCATTGCCTGAGTAAAATCTCAATTTAAATCCACCTACCTACTGTAACTTGCAAACCTCAGTTTCCTTTTTTAAAATGTGTAGCTATATAAGCAAACTATAACTCAAACACGAAATGACTGTTAGGTTAGAGTGCTAGTTATTAGGTGGTCTGTCTGGAATTCTACAGGAAAGAACTAGAAAATATCAGTGTATGAAGGCACCCACTCAAAATAGCATCCGCATTTAGTTTTCTTTTTCAAAATTTTTAACTTTATTATGTGTATAGGGTTTATGTCTCATGTATGTCTATGCCCATATGAATGCACTACCCAGAGATGCCAGAAAAGGGAGTTGGATCCCAAGACTGAAGTTACAGACCGTTGGGAACTACCTTATGGGTGATGTGATCCAACCCAGATCTCCAGGAAGAGCAGCCAGCACTCTTTACACTGAGTCGGCACTCACATTCAGTTTTGTCTCATTTTTCAATTATTCTTCTACCCTACATTCATCCTTTAAAGCAAAAGCTACATATAAATCTGGGAAAGTATTTTTTTACTTTATATATATGTAACTATGTGTTTACACTGTATTCACATAAACATGATTACACATTTATATATAGGTAGATACATATGTACACACACACACACACACACACACACACACACACACACACACACACACATACACACACACACTTTGAATTATTACCAGCAAAGAAAAGGGCTGGGTAACACCACGTAAAAAAAAATTCTCTGCTTATGACATTTTTCTTTATACATGTGAGATACTTTTAATTAAAGGTTTCCCGATTTAAGATTATGAAGAATTTCTTTAAGATTTATAATTCACCCACAATGAGAAATGAAGTGTGCAGTGTCAGCAGAGAACATTAATTTAAGATACCAAGAATCGCTACATTCCATAGTCACTCACTCATATTTGCTCCAAATCAAAAAGTCTTTTAAACATATACTTACTACGTTACAATCTTATCCACCACCCTCTAGGTGGCACATGATTTTAGCTAATGTTCCTAGGGCTTAGAAACAAGTGTTGAGGGTTTTTTAAAAACACAGATTTGGCCAAATGGTGGTAGCCCTTGCCTTTAATTCTAGTACTTGAAAGGCAGAGTCAGACAGATCTCTGAGTTTTGAGGTCAGCCTGGTCTACAGAGCAAGTTCCACATCAGCCCAGGATACAAAGAAAAACCCATCTCATAAAACAAACAAAAACACAGACACACATACATTTCACATAAGATCTGGAGATACTAGAAAATAAAATAGCTTCAAATCCTCCAAATAAAGATTATCTTAAGAATAAGATGCAGGGCTGGAGAGGTGGCTCAGCGGTTAAGAGCACTGACTGCTCTTCCAGAGGTCCTGAGTTCAAATCCCAGCAACCACATACATGGTGGCTCACAACCATCTGTAATGAGATCTGATGCCCGCTTCTGGTGTGTCTGAAGACAGCTACAATGTATTCATATAGAATAAATGAATAAATAAATCTTTAAAAAAAAAAGAATAAGATGCAAAGGATCAATTCCTAAAATTAGAGAACTACATTAAGTCAATATTGATTGGAATCATTCAAGTGACACTTGGTACCTAATACAGGATGGGAAAAATAGCATGGGGAAAGGCAGAGAAGTAAAAAGTTTCCTGACATCTCATGTTTTACCCTATGTATGGATTTAGTTATGTAGACTGCTATATCCCTCTGTGATAGATTAAATTACCAATAGAACTTTTTTGATTAGCAGGTTTTTATTAAATCTTGGGGAAGGGACAGGGTCTCTCCTACATAGACCTTCTCTGTCCTTAAACTCACTATGTAGACCAGACCCTTGCCTTGGCCTCCTGAGTGCTTATTACTACCACATGCAGTTGGTAATAGAACTTTTAATGTAGCAAGGCCTGCCTACTTTGTTAATGGCTGCTGAAAAAGAGAATATAAACATTCCAACCATACCGAGTACTCAGAACTACCTTCAAGAATACCTCAAATTTATTCAAGAATAACATGATCAAAAAAAGGATTCTATTTTTTAAATGGGCAATAGAGTTGGGTCTGTTTATCTACAGCTTTAAGGCGAGGGCTCCAAGCACAAGTACTGTACACAGG
Organism: Rattus norvegicus; assembly: GCF_021556685.1. Classification (NCBI taxonomy): domain Eukaryota; kingdom Metazoa; phylum Chordata; class Mammalia; order Rodentia; family Muridae; genus Rattus; species Rattus norvegicus. The sequence goes on from NC_141538.1 coordinate 79,562,524, forward strand.
CATAATTCCAGACAGGAGGAGGTAAAGGCAAGAGGTTCTCAATATGCAAAGCTGAAAGGACAGTTTGACTAGGCCACGGTGAGCAGAGGACAGATAAAAGATTCATTTTGTTTTTTCAAAAGAAAACAAATGGTCAACAGCTATTTTAAAAAAATTCAATACAACTAATCAGGGAAATAGAAATTCAACTTTTAACTTGCTGTTTGATAATAGAATGGCTATTATCAAACAGGACTAAGGGTAAGGCCAGGAATGATGGCACACAACACTGATACTAGAAGTCAAGAGGCAGAAGCAGGAGGATCTTTGAGCTCAAGGCCAGCCTAGACTACACAGTGAGACACTGTCTCAATTAAAAAAGAAATGTGTTGAGAGCCTTGTATGTACTGCTGATGGGAACATAAATCGATGTAACTATTACACACACAGAATAGAGATTCCTTTTTATAAAAAAAATTAAATGGGGCTAGCAATTCATTACTGGGTGTTTATCCAAAAGCAACAAAATCAGAAGGTCACAGAGACATTTGCAGTCTCCTATTTATTTAGTACCATTCACAGCAGCCAAACACAGAACCAACTTAATTGTCTATCAACCAGTGAATGAATAAAGAAAATGTGATACCTGTATATAATAAAATGATTCAGCCATTGAAAAAGAACACCTGCCATTTTTAATGGACAGTGCTGGAGACTGTTGTGCTCAGTAACTATGCTAAGAACAGAAAGATAAGCACTGCACTATTTCACTGATATGTAGACTCTTTCAAATGCTATTCTCACACAAAGGTAGGCATAGAATGACAGTTACTATTGTCTGGGGAAATTAGTGAGTCACAAGACTTGGGGGAAGTTGATCAATAAATGTGTCTACACCAGTGGTTCTTAGTCTTCCTAATGTTTTAACTCTTTTTTTTTTTCTTTTTTATCGGGGCTGGGGATCGAACCCAGGACCTTGCGCTTCCTAGGCAAGCGCTCTACCACTGAGTCAAATCCCCAACTCCATGCTTTAACTCTTTAACACAATTTCTCATGCTGTGGTGACCTCAATAAAATTTTTTGCTATTTCATAACTATAATTTTGCTGTTATGAATTACTATGTAAATACCTGATATGCAGGAGATCTGATATACAACCTCCGTGAAAGGAGGTCTTGACGTACAGGTTGAAAACAGCTGGTTTAAGCTGTTAGGATAGCTTGTCTAAGCTATCTTTAAGAGTAAAAATTCTATTGTGCTTTTTCTTAGTAAGGTATTTAAAGACAACAATAATACAGTAAATAATTAAAAAGACTAGAAAACAGGATTTTAAATGATTTCATCATAAAGAAATAATATCAGGTTGTAGCTTGAGTACTTGGCCAGCACAAGAAAAGAGCTAGGGTCAAACCCTAACAACTGCTCCCTCTACCCTGACTCCCCCCTCCCCCAACACCCCCCAAAAAAAGAGAGAAAGAGGATGGTAAGAATGTTTCATACGTTTTGAATCTGATTTAAATATATATTCATGAATTAAAACATCAAATACCCCATTTATACACAGAGATTACATTTTGCATGTATCCATTAAAATGTATCCTGAACGGTTTAAGAAACAAAACAGTTTTGACAGGTAGAAAAGAGGAGGTGGTATGAGAAGAGTTCAGAAAGAAGGAATGAGTAAGACCAATCAATGTATGAAACTCGCAAAAGTACCAAAAATAGTATCTTAAAAAATAACTTAATATAAACACTCATTGAAGTTACTCTTATGTCTTTCAAATTATTAAGGAAGCTACACAATAATTCCACAACTGGAATGTGCATAAGGGTCAATGGAAGCAGGAGACATGGCGTTGTTTTGGGCTAACCTAAAGCAACAACTGGCTACAACAGACCAAAGCACCGGAGAAGATCCACAGCAATCAGTTTTGTTTTTTTTTTTTTTAAAAAAAAAAAAAGAAATGAACTCTTACAAGAAAAGTGGCCTACTGTAAACAAATCCATTATAAAAAGAAAACCACTCACTTTCTATCTTTTTTTTTTTTTTTTTTTTTGGTTCTTTTTTTCAGAGCTGGGGACCGAACCCAGGGCCTTGCGCTTCCTAGGCAAGCGCTCTACCTCTGAGCTAAATCCCCAACCCCTCTCACTTTCTATCTTATATATGTGTCTGCCTGACTGTATGTGTGCATCGTGTATACCTGCTGCCCATGGACTCTGGAGAAGTTATCAGTCAGACCCCCTGGAAGGGCAGGAACAGCCAGCTATGGGCCTGGAAACTGGACCTGGGTCCACTGCATGAGCAACAAGGGCTCTTAACTAACTGCTGAGCTAAATCTCTGGCCTTTTAAAAGTAACTGCTTTCACTTTTAAAAATACTAACTGCTCAGTTGTATCTAGCTAGACATTCGGTTTTCCTTTACAAATGATATAGCCCCCAAACCTTTTTGTTGCTGTTGTTTGTTTTGTTATAAGACAGGATCTTTCAACATAGCCCTGGCTGTCCTGGAACTTAATGTATGGAACTCACTGGGCTGGCCTTGAACTCAAGAGACTCACCTACCCTTAACTCTCTAGCACTGGGATTAAAGGTGTGTGCCTCTATGCCAGCTGTTCCCAACTCTTAAATCCCAGGTAAAAGACAATTAGATCTTTAGCTTATAGTGATAATTGCATTGTTCTTTAGTTGGACAAATGAAGTGCCAATTTATAATTTCAATATCAGGGTCTCTTAGGCATAATAGGACATTTTTAAGAATCATCCTATAATTGGAAACATGAAGTAAAATACGAAATAGGGCTCAAAGAAATTGACCTCAAATCAATAGATAAAAAATTTTCCTGTTTATTGTATTAATTTTTGCTTGTTGTCGTACAAGGAAAAAAAATCAACTTAAAAACTAATCTGTGGTTACAGATAGCCACACGGCAGCACACACGTGGTTCCTGATACTTAGAAGACTGAACTTTAGAAAGGTCACTTGAGCTTATGAATTTTACATCAGCCAGAGCAACAGAGACCCGGTCTCAAGTCAACTAGTTAATTTTAAGTTCAAGAAAATAAAAATTACATGAAATACTAACACCCAGAAGATAATCACTCAGTGTCAATCTTGAAATATTACATACCTGGCTTTTTCCTTTCAACATCAAAAGATTAGTTACTTTGCCAAATGGTAGACCTAATGATATGACCTCTGCTTCGGTGACATCACATGGAATTTTTCGAAGATGGAGAACACGGGAAGGCGAACAGGGAGGTCTATCTCCTTTAAATTTCTTGTTGTCATTCCCATTAGCTAAAAAAACATAAGATTTTTTTTAATTACAAAACTAATTTGGGTTGACATACTACATTAACTAAAAATTGCCACACTTGACCTAGTACACCAGATTTGAAATTAATGGAGCTATGGGTTTTGAAACCAATCACCTCTTAATAAATCCACTTTTGGTTTTTCACTCTGGCCATCACATTTAATTGTTGTCTGATTTTTCTTTGAGGAAAAGTATTAGGATAAATCAATTCTATTGCTTCGTAGAGTCAGGTATCACTTTCATGAGGTAAGCACTAACCACAAGTCTACCTTCTTTATGTTTAGATACACAACACTTAACTACAACTACCTACAGTAGTCAATACAGTGACAGACTTGTACATAGTCAATATGCACAGGTTTGCAGTCTGGGGCACAAGCTACACCATATATAACACATACACCTAAGTGTAGTAAGTAAACTATACTGCCCAGGTCTGTGTAAACACACTCTAGCACAGTAGTTCTCAACCCTCCTAATGCTACAACCCCTTAATACAGTCCATGTTGTGGTGATCCCAACCATAAAGTTATTTTTGTTGCTACTTCACAACTGTAATTTTGCTTGTTATGAATTATAGTTTGAATATTTGTATTTTCTGACCATCTGAGGTAACCCCTGTGAAAGGGTTGTTCAACCCCCACATGTCGTAATCCATAGGTTGAGAGACCCTACTCTAGGAAGTTCACTGCATATTCAGAAAGCATGCCAATCACTAACTGAGGAATGACTATACCTCTACAAATGTTCAAAATGTCTCATGTGTGTATTTATTTTTACGGGTATAAGTGTTTTTCATGCATGTATGCATGTATGTACGTACGTACATTCAGCATGCCTGGTGCCCAAGAAATCAGAACTAGGTACTAGAGTCCTTGGAACTGAGATTATGGACAGTTTTAAGCTGCCATGTCGGTGATGGAAACTGAACCTGGGTCTTCTACAAGAGCATCCAGTACTCTTAACCTTATTCAGGAATCTCTCTAGTCCACTAATATATTGTTAAAGGACCCTTTTCAAATGTTTTACACTGCAAAATTAAAAGAACTAAAACAAAATTTAAGCCAGGTTGTGGTGGCACAAACCTTTTAATCCCAGCAGTCAGAAAGCAGTGGCAGGCAGATCTCTGAGTTCAAAGCCAGCCTGATCTAAAGAGTGAGTTCCAGACCAGTCAGAGCTCAACAAACAAACAACAAATTTTAAGAAAGATCCATCCCATATACAGTCACCAAACCCAGACACTATTGCAGATGCCAAGAAGTGCATGCTGACAGGAGCCTGATATAGCTGTCTCCTGAAAGGCTCTACCAGAGTCTGACAAACACAGAGGCAGATGCTCACAGCCAGCCATTGGACTAAGCATGGGGACCCCAGTGGAGGAGTTAGAGAAAGGGCTAAAGGAGCTGAAGGGGTTTGCAACCCCATAGGAAGGGAAGAACAACAATATCAACCAACCAGACACTCCAAAGCTCCCAGGGACTAAACCATCAACAAAAGACTACAAATGGACAGGCCCATGGCTCCAGCAACATATGTTACGGAGGATGGATGGCCTTGTTGGGCACCAATGGGAAGAGAGGCCCTTGCTCCTGTGAAGGCTTGATGCCCCAGTGTAGGGGAATGCCAGGAGGGATTGGGATAATGGATAGGGGAGCAACCTCACAGAATCAGGAAGAGGGTGAACGGGATAGGGGTTTTCCAGAGGGGAAACTGGGAAATGGAATAACATTTGAAATGTAAATTAAGAAATACCCAATTTAAAGAAAATCACGATATAAATTTTTGTATAAATACAACCAAAACAATCTGGATGAGTTATCTATAAAATTTTAGTTTATTTCTTAAGCATTATAGGCTTTATCTATTATGTATTAGCTACATTTTGTGTTCTTATGATAATCCTACTCAGTAGTAATAAACAGACCTTGGTTAAGATATCCATTTTCCAATACCCCCACATGCTTTAAACTACATGCATGCCACTCAGCACTCTGCAGTACAGTATGTCCCCATGACGCTGTCCTGCTCTAAAATTTCAGACAGTCACTACAAAAAATGAACTGATTGCTCTAGCACACAGCAAGATCTTATTCAGATCATACTAACTATAATTGACCTGCCTATAAAGATTACTCAAGTTTATGCAGATGAAATTCAGAAATATTTTTCTTCCAAGAATAGTATGAAGATAGGCCAAATATAACTATTTAAATTTTTTATTATAATCCTTTTAAATATTAAATATTTGCCACTAAAATTTTTATTACAATCTTTTTAAATATTAAATATATTTGCCACTATCAGCAGAAAAATACAATCTTGCCAAACTCCTAATATCCCTTTTCTAAAAACTAATGAAAATGTACTACCTATAATCCTATGTAGATAAATGTCATGAGGACCATATAAAAAACACAGCAATATTTAATGTTGTATCTGTGACATACAACTTGACCTAAAAATGTATAAACTGAACATTCCCTATTGCCCTACACACACTACCACTCGCTCCCACATCTGTATTTGTAATAGGTATGTACGTATGTTAGTACACTGCTAGGTTGTATTTCTGTGTATTGCACCTAGGACCTCATACATGCTAGGTCATTCTTCTCCCACATTTTAGTGATTCAAATGAATATTATTTCAAGCATATGAATACAAAGACTATCTCACTAATTTGCTTTTGTTTTATTTTGTATTTTTAACAATAGCTATAATTATGCTTTTATTAATCTGTCATAAGGGTTTCTCCACTCATCTGATGTTGTGACGTATTTTATAATTTCTTGGTTTTGGCCTGTTCTTGTATGCATAGATTAAGCCAGGCCGATCATGGGAGCATTATTTGTATGTTATGTTAACTCAAACATAGGTGAGAGTGCTATAATTCAAAACAAAATGCAGACTTAGGGGTATATTTTTAGATCTTCTGAAACATGGGTAGATGACAGGAGATTTGATTTCTTGATTAAGAACCAGATTTATAATATGATCTTCTATAATTTATGACGACTGGTTCAAGTTATAAAATTGCACTTCATCACTTCTTAGTCACTGTTCTATTGTGCTGTGAAGAGACACCATGATTAAGGCAACTCTTACAGAAGAAAACATTTAATTGTAGGCTTGCTTACAGTTTCAGAGGTTTATCAGTCCACTCTCATCGTGACTGGGAGCATGGCAGCACCATGGTGCTGGAGAAGTCTTGCAAGCTGTATTCTGGTCACTGGCCAAGACAGAGTGACACTGTGCTTTTGAACCCCAACTCCCACCCTTCCCAGGGATACACTTCCTCCAACAAGACCACACCTATCCCAACAAGGTCACATTTCCTAACTCTTCTCAAGTGCTGCCACTCCCTGATGACTAAGCAATCAAATAATCAGCCTACGGAGGCCATTCTTAATCAAACCACCACTATCACCATCATTCCCATCCTCAGAGGTTAAGGAAAGTTAAAACTGGACTTCATCTCAGTCAATTTTCTTTTACCATTGATCTTCCACTTTCAAGTGGAAGAAGGAAATTGGTTTTTTATTCTTGTGTGGCAATCTAGTAATAATTTGGGAATTCTGTTTTGAAAGGAAAGGAAAACAGACATTAGAATGACCATTAAGAGTATGTACGTACGTGTACACACACACACACACACACACACACACACACACAACCATGTACATATTTTGCTCATCTTGTGTAATTTGTCAGGACTCATAACTGTATCAAAGTATTTCTCTATAACTTTCTTTTTGTAATATAGCCATGAATAGACTTTAGTATTAATATTATCATAGTTTCATAAGTAGGCTGCATAATCAGCAGTCAAATCAAGAAGTAGAATACTGGGGGTTGGGGATTTAGCTCAGTGGTAGAGCACTTGCCTAGCAAGTGCAAGGCCCTGGGTTCGGTCCCCAGCTCTGAAAAAAAAAAAGAAAAAAAAAAAGTAGAATACTGGGCGGGAATAATGGACCAGCAGTTAAGACCTATAGGTTGATGTTATTATGCAGGTGAAGGCAGGTACAGGATAGAACGAAGCCTGTCATTGGACGAGAAGGAAGGATGTCATTGGCGAGAGAAAAGTTTTAGGGAGATCAGAGTGAGGGGGAGAGCAGCTGAGAGAACATAGAGACAGATGTTAAGATTTCTCTCTGCACATGACTATTTTTAAGGGATGGGTGTATAAAGGATTTTGTGCTGTTTAGATGGGCAATTATATCTTATCAAATGGATCGGAGGTTATTGTGTTGTGTGTTCTTTCATGTGGCGATTTAATTGAGTTCAAGAGAGTATGTGGTGGCGGGACACACTGAGCCTGCCACAGAATTGGGATGTGTATGTCTGGCGTGGAAACCTGCCTTGGGAATTAGATGGGTAGAGAGATTGCTGCCAGGCTCAGAGAGTGGTCATCAGCAGTACGATATGGGATGGTACAGAGCAGGTGAGACACTTTGTTGACTGAGATGAAAATATCTCACAGATGCCATGTGCCCCTGCGGTGACAGCTCTAGTGTGGGATAAAAGAAACCTTTCTATTAATTATACTGCAACAAAGACCTCTCCCTGCTACTCTTCCCTAATCAGTTTTCAGCACCCACACCAGGTGACTGACCACCTAAAATCCCAGTTCTAAGGAATCCACTGACCTCTACTGGTATCCTGAGACACCCATACACAACACATTCACTCACACAGAAACACACGTCCTTTATGCATATGCGGTTTTTTCTCTTTCCATCTACATTTATCTTCCAATCATATTGATTTTTCACAACATAGATTCACAATATTTGTATCATTAAACATTGTATAAATGAGCCAATATATAACATATACTGATATGTTAAATATATAACATTTAGCATTATGCTTGTGAAGTTAAGCAACATTGAATATTATATGTTTGTAATAGCAAGATAAAAAACCACGAGTGACTTAGGCTCTAGGCTGTCTCTCTTGCTAAAAGGTAACCATCATCTTTACAATCGGAGATGAAAGATAGACGTTTTCCAAGCAGAATGAGAAAAGACAAACAGTATACAGAGATGACCCACAGGCCCCATAAAACACTTGTACTTATTAGTCAAGGCCACATAGAGCTAAAAGGAAGACTTTTTTTTTTTTCTTTTTCAGAGCTGGGGACCGAACCCAGGACCAAGCGCTCTACCACTGAGCTAAATCCCCAACCCCTAAAAGGAAGACTTTTAAAAGGTAAATCTGAGTAACAATGGGCTGAAATAAAAATCAGTTCTTTTAAACAAACAGAATACTATCAGTCCCTGCCATTAGTTTATACAACTATATTTAAAAGGAGAATAGGAGTTATAAAGTGTTGAAATGTAATCATAGTTACCAGAGACATTTTTTAAAAAAGCCTTAACACTGCAGATCCATGTTCAAGTTCCCAGATATAAAAAACATTGCCCTGTGCACAAGAGTGCACGAGCACACACACTAGTGAAAGCAGCATAATACAAAAACAAAATAATCTAAGTTGAGTCAAAATATCTTTAAGTCTATTTTAGGTAAAGATCATAGGAAGGGATATTCTTTATTTTAGAATAAGCTTCATAATTTAAAGCTCTCACAGAATATGTACCTACAAGAAAGGATTTTTTTATTACATTTTATTTATTGATTTTATGTAGACATGTGTGTCACAGCAGATGTGTGAAAGTCAAAGGACAACAGGAGTCAGTTCTCTCCATCCGCCATGTAGGAACTGCCTGGTGATCACACTCAAGTCACAAGGTGTGGTAGCAAGTGCCTTTTACCCCTACCCCCAGCATCTCAGGTAACCCGTCATACATGAGATTTTAAAATAACAATATACACAGAGAATAACCATAGGTCCCACATTGCCTAGGGAGTCACAACTTGGCACCAGTGTTCCAGTGTCCTTACGCAACATAAAATCTTCATTTTAAATATATCTATAACTATATTATTAATAGTTGTACCAAAATAAGCAAGAATGGGATTCGGTAGATTTAATTCCTTAGTGTTAAGTTTTCTGCTAGTCTCATCTTCCTATTTAGGTAGAACAGTTAAATCTGAAAGTTAATCATGAGAGACTGACGCTCTTTATGAAATCCCTCATGGACAACATACAGACCTTTTGATTTAAAAGTAGCAGGTACAATAGGATATAGGATATGAATAAGTAAAATTAACCTATTGCCTATACTTCCCCTCCCCCCCACCTCTCTCTCTCTCTCTCTCTCTCTCTCTCTCTCACACACACACACACACACACACACACACACACACACAATTTTTTTTTCCTTTCCACTTTTTAAAAATATAGCCAAGGATGATCCTGAAGTTCTGATCCTTCTGCCTCCTCTTCCCCGTGCTAGGACTAAAGGAATGCACCATCATGTGGGACCACTTGGTGGCCAGGCCAACAGCTGAAAATGTGGGAATCGTTGACAAGGCACATGTGAAATACAACTTTATCACTATTTTGTTTAAAAGCTTGCAATAAATCAACTCACAGCTTTCCTTAATTAATACCGCATGCTATAGAGAGAGACATAATCCATGAGACAACAACTCTATTTAGCAGGCTCTATCAGTTCAATGTTGTCATCATTTGCTAACTTCAGAAAATCAATTATTACATGGTACTGACATGCTTCTGAATCCCTCTAGTAGATCCCAACTGAATGTTACAGGAGCAATTCTATCTAATATGTTTAAATTCACTTAAAAAAGTTCAACATTAGGCTGAAGAGATGGCTCAACAGTTAAGAGCACTGGCTGCTCTTCCAGAGGTCCTGATTCAATTCCCAGCAACAACATGGTGGCTCACAACCAACTGTGATGGGATCTGATGCCCTCTTCTGGTGTCTGGTGTACTCACATACATGAAATAAATAAATAAATCTTTTTTTTTTTTTTTTTAAAGATTTACTCATTTATTATATGTAAGTACACTGTAGCTGTCTTCAGACACACCAGAAGAGGGCATCGGATCTCTTTACAGATGGTTGTAAGCCACCATGTGGTTGCTGGGAATTGAACTCAGGACCTCTGGAAGAGCAGTTGGGTGCTCTTAACCGCTGAGCCATCTCTCCAGCCCTTTTTTTTTTTTTTTTTTTTTTTTTAAAGTTCAACATTAAAGGTAGAAACTGCTATCATCATTTTAAGGTAAGACAGAATTTTGTAGTGAGGGCTGGCCTAGAACTTGCTGTCACTGAATTTGAAATCCTCCTGCTTAGGTTTCCTGAGTCCTGGCTAAGGTAACATTTTGAGGTACTACTAAGCTATAAATATAGGTGCCACATACTCAGAGTAAGAACACTGTTCTTACTAAAAAGCACAGAGATAAAAAGGTCCAAGACAAATGTTAAAGTTTGTGCACTCTGACACTCAACATTCAACTGCAGAGCCTTATCTAGATATTACATACGCTAACATTCCAAGACAAAGTCCCAATGACCCAAGGCACCTTACCCCCAAAGATTCGTCTCGAAACAACCAGTGCTGTAAAGCTTAATAGTTAACAAGATGGCATAAAGTTAGTCTGTCCTTTCAGATTTGGCTTTTGCCTCAGCTTTAGACCACACAAAAATGATCTATGAAGTTGACTGAGTACACTGTCCCTCTACAGATACAAAAGGCTCTGTCCCCTCAGTGGCAGAAGCTACCTGCTGCAGATCCATCACAGAGTGTGTAATAATCTCTCTCAGTTCTCTTCTGTCTTTTGGTAAATTTACAGCTATGCATCATTAGTCCATACATGGCAAAAAGTTTATGAGTCAGCCACGTAGTTGCACAGGATTGATACAAACTAATTCCTGTTTTCTTTTTTTTTTTTTTTTTTTTTTTTCGGAGCTGGGGATCGAACCCAGGGCCTTGCGCTTCCTAGGCAAGCGCTCTACCACTGAGCTAAATCCCCAACCCCTAATTCCTGTTTTCAAACAAAAATATTTCTAGCAATACAAAGTAGTTTCTCAGACTTAAAGTATTTTTATAATTGATATTCAGATTACCTACAAAAATTTTCTGATTCTACTAAAGGAAAAAAGATCACTCAGCAAGTCAGTATTCATGGCTTTCACTTTGGTGTACGGTAGGACTTTATTAAAATGTTTGTGTCTTCTCAAGCAGTGGTGGCATACACCTTTAATCCCAGCCCTCAGGAGGAAGAGGCAAGCAAATCTCTATGAGTTCAAGACCAGCCTGGTCTACAGATTGATTTCTAAGCAGCCAGGGCTATACAAAGAAACCTTGTCTCAAAACAAAACAAAAAACAAAAAAAGTTTGTGTATCTTAAGAAAGCACCAAAGTCTACGCTTATGACGTGTGTGTGTGTGTGTGTGTGTGTGTGTGTGTGTGTATGCCACATGTATATGGATGCCCATGGAGACCAAAAAAGAACGTTAAAACTCTTTGAAGATGGTGCTACAGGCAGTTGTGAGCCACACTCACATTGTTGCAGTGGTGAATGCCTGTAACATCAGAAACATTCTGAAGGCAGAGGCAGAAATATCACAAGTTCAGACAAACCTGGGTTTGGATTATTACAAAGAAATGAAGTTATATTTTAAAGGTTTCTTTGGTTGTAGAGATACAACTTCATCTTAATACATGTGAGGTCTCAGGTCCACTTCCCAAAACAATGAAAGAAAAGTTTATTACCAAGTGGAAATCATAAGGACACACACACACACACCCTTCAGGACATAGAGCTCTGAGAATCTAGGACAATCTAAAAGAAACATTAAGAGATGCATGAAGCAAACAAGTCTAGTTGGGTAGGCTCTGTCTAACATTTCCAAGGACTGGATTAGATTCCTAGCAACACACCTCACACCTTGGCAAAAAATAAAAAATAAAAATAAAAGAGACATAAATAAAAGAAAAATGAAAACTATACACTTCAAATTAGAATAGCCAATGACACCCCAGCATTCTCTGTTCTTGCCCCTCACACTCCTACACTGGAGTTAGACACATGTGGGAACCAGCCTTACATGGGTACTGATGATCTATCAGGCCCTCATGCTTGCACAGCAAGTTGGAGAAGGCAAAGTAAGTGAACAAAAAACACTCTAATTATCCAAAATAGCACATTTTTTAAGGAGAAAGAAATGACAAAATATGTAAGAGAAGCTAGAACCAAGCAAGACAGATGCGCTGGTCAGACCTTTAACTGAAATCCCAGGAGGCAACAGCTCCGTGGAATTGGATCTCTCCTGAGAAGGAGAATGAAAATTTGACTAGCGGTGGTGCTCAAGCCTATCTGTATGTCTGATGCATGACCTAAGAGCTCTAAAACAAAGGCAAACATCTCCTCCACACAGAAACTTCAGGGGTGAGTTTGTATATTTCAAGTGCTTCCAAGTTATTCTAAGTGTGCTGGTTAATCTTGATTGTCAACTTCAAGACACTTCAAGACAGACTCATCCGGAGATAAACCCTTGGGTGTAGTCTAGAAAGGCTTTCCAAAGAGGCTTTACTTAAGTGGGAAGACCCACCCTAAACGTGGGCACTATCTTTCCATGATGGAGACTTCTAGAAGGAATAAAAAGGGAAAGAAAGGTAATAAGTACTAGCATCCATCTTTCTCTGCTTCCTGGTATGTATGTGCATAAGACTACCTATGTACTGCATCCTTATAGAGGCCAGAAATAGATTTGGGTGTCTTCCTCTATCACTCTTCACCTTAATTTCTGAGACAGGGTCTCTCACTAAACCTAGAGCTCCTTGTTTTGGCTAGACTAGCTGGCCATCAAGCTCCAAGGATTCTCTCTTCTTTTCCCCTCACACCCTAACACTGCGTGACAGACATGGACATTAAACAGTCATGGGCGTTCAAAACCAGGCCCTCATGCTCTCATAGCAAGCACTACCAACTGAACTACATGCATCTCCCCAGCTTTTCTCCAGGGATCCTAATGTGAACTCAACTTTACAAAGTTGGCTTTAGTCTCAATTCCCATATCACTGTTTACATGTTTATATTAACAAATTCTCTGCCTACAAAATCTTCCCAATTAATTATTTTGGGGTAGATGTACAAAATGGTGGACTCATTCCTAAATTTCTTCAATACTATGTTTTTTCCTTAGCTGACTCTTTCCACTTCTCTTATTGAGTAAAATTCACAAATTTTTACTGTAAACAGTGGCACATAAGAACAATGAAAAAAAAAAAAGCTCACAGAAAGAAAACACAAGACAGGGTGTTAAAACTTACCATACACACCTGCAGAAGTAGAATTGTTCATGGTAGAAGGTCCGTTAATGACACCAGAAGGAAGAAGCTCATCAGATCCCCGCTGAAAAGTAAAATTAGTACTCAATTAACAAAGTTTTAAAATAACGGCTTATATTTACTATTAAATTAACCAAAAGTATTATTTTATTTAAGTATAAGGATATTTAAGAAGATTGGGAGCCAACTGTGTGGTAAAAAAAACAACTACAGCAGATGCCTATCAATACAGTTGTTATATTTTAAAAAAGGCAAAACACTGGGGGCATAATTTTGCAAATGCCTCTGACAATTCCAATTGTTCAGTGTTTGAAATACTAAAGTGTGTTTAGGAGACTACATGCTGACAGTTTTGACTTACATGCAAATACTTTATTTAACATTCTAAGAATCTTTACTTTCAAAACTAATTTCTTTTTTTTTTTTTAAGATTTATTTTATTTATTATATATAAGTACACTGTAGCTGTCTTCAGATACACCAGAAGAGGGCATCAGATCTCTTTACAGATGGTTGTGAGCCACCATGTGGTTGCTGGGAATTGAACTCATGACCTCTGGAAGAGCAGTCGGGTGCTCTTAACTGCTGAGCCATCTCTCCAGCCCCTCAAAACTAATTTCTAAAAATAGAACTACAAGGACACAATTCATATCTAAATTGGTCAAACTTTTTATAATTATTAGTTTCCATAAACTATCTTTGGTTTTAAAAGCAAATATGCTTTTAGAAATTTATTTATTTAAAGTAAGAGAGAAGTGTTTGTCTCCTGGTGCTGGGGGTTTTACCATGCTTGGCAAACATGACTCAGCTCCAGCCTCAGACCTTGGCTTTTCTAAGAGTCTTGTTATATATAGCCAAACTGAGTGGTGATCTGAGTTCAGGTACCGGATGAGACATCAGACCTATTCAAGCAAGAGTTCTGTCCTATTGAACATCTGAATACTCAACAATAAAATGTATCAGATAAGCCTTTTTATTATAATCCTAATATAGTTAACCAAGGTTATAAAAGGATAATAAATATGAAATAGAAGGCAAAACCAATCCACTTCAAATCGGTCAATTTTGTTCATCCTGATGAATTTTTTTAAAAAATAAGTATTTTGGTTCATTAGGTAATAAAACTTAATCTTCAAATAACTATATAAATTTTAGAATAATACTACCACAAATATTTTATTTTCATTCCAAACTTAAGTGTTTCCTGGTATAAATGTATGTTGTTGGGGTTGGGGGGCCCATGGAGGTCTGAAGGAGGCGTTAGATCCCCTGGAATCAGAGTTACAGGCTGTTGTGAGCTGCCCACTGTGGGTGCTGGGAATGAAACTACAAAAGCAGCTCTCCAGCCCCTAGCTACAAACATTTTGGCTCCTGTGGAAGGACTAATCTCCAAAGTGTCTCTACATTACTACAAAAACAATTATTTAAACAAAAATGTCTTAAGCATCCAGAAATCACTATCCTTGGCTATCCTTTGTTAAACTCAAGTTTAACAAAGACACCCTCCCAAAACAAAGGAATTAACTAAGCAGGATGAAAAAAATTTTTCAAGTTCCAACTTGGCTCAAGACCAGGATCGTTAAAGCACAGAAATTCCTAATTTCTGATATAAAGGTATTACTGTGCTTCTGATCTGATAATGAACAAACTTTGTAGCTTACTATCTACCTGCAGATAAAGTTAAGGTTTTGAAGTTTAAATATGGTAGTAATTTGTCAGGTGATAGTGTCACAGGCCTTTAATCCTAGCACTTGGGATGCAGTCAGGCAGACAGATCTCTGAGTTCAGGGTTAGCCTGGTATATGGAGGTAGTTCAAGGACAGGTAGGGCTATACAGAGAAATCTTGCCTTGGGGAAAAAATATTAATATATATTCTAATATATATTCATTCATTCGTTCTAGTGTGGCCAACATGGCTTTAAAATAAGAAATTTGGTTAAAATGTATTTATTTGCTAATAGATATATCCTCTACATATATCTGTCTTTTAGTATCAGTGTTTCATGTCAAAATACAGCCGCTTTGGTAAAAGGGTCTAAAAACCTGCCTTTGCCAAAAAACAAAACAAAACAAAAAACCCCACAGACCAAAAAATAAAACAACAAAACAAACAAACAAACAAACCCCACCAACTCTTCACTTGGGCCCACAAGGCAACTAAAAGCAGGATAAAAAATCCTGGTATCTCTCCTCTCACTTTGCAACTATACTCCTTAATTCTGCACCTAGGCATGCTATCACCACCCAGGAAAAAGGTAATATCTAACTACCTCTTTATTTCACTTCAAGGAGCAAGGAACAAATATAAGAGCACCTGAGGCACCTATTGTCAGCCTTTTATAATGTCCTATTCTAGATCCCCACGACATGTTGAAAGGTCTCCAATGCCATAAACTTGCAGTCACCTAGGCATCCAGAAACAACATACCCTTCTCACACAACAAACTATTACCCAAATGAGGGTAGCTGTCCATAATGGAAAGGCAGCACTCTAGAGCATGATTAATCTGAGAAGCAGCTTGTCCCGTAGAGTAATAAGAACTCCTGACCACCATGCAGAAGCAGAAAAGAAACAATGAACAGACAGACTACACCTAGATCAGCAGTGCTTAGCTGCACATGCCTCCCTCCCACCCCCCGCCACGCTTCTTCTACCTAACCTATTTTAGTGCAACAAAAATGGATACAGACAGGGGGTCTCTCTTTATGTTTCTCTTCCTGGTGCATGTTAATTAAATTTCCTTTCTCTGATTTTCACAATTACTCATTTCTTTGACACACACAATTAGGACTAGTAGCTAGGCCCAGCCTGTTGAGACAGTTCTAAAATTCTTACCATCTGAGCAACTCTTTCACAGAATACTCTAAAAATGATCATGCTTAAATGTTAAAAATATGTTAGCCTACAGACTAAAAGGTAAAAAGAAAACTGATGAAAACTCCAGAAGATAACAAAATATAACTCAGTGATTATGGAGTACAACATTACACGAGAAACAAAAATTAACTAGGTGCATGCCTGTAACCCAGCACTGAGGCTGAGGAAGGAGAACCAGAAGTTCCAGACCACCCCAAGGTACACAGTGAAACTGTCTCAAACAACCAACAACAACAGAAAACATAAATGCAAAGAAAAAAATACAAATACATACTTGAACGTTAAGTTTTGTATTCTGAGTAAACGACCAAGTGAAAGAAAATATGTTTGTATGTATAATAAAGCATTTATAACCTTAAAAACCTTTTTTAAACTTTAATATACATATATATATGAACAAAAGACAAAAAATGAGAATAAGCTAAGATACAAATGAAAGACAATGATCAACACCTCACCAAGCGCAGTAGATCATGTGACCACTGTCTAGCACCTGTACTTTGTCCTTTCCTATGAAAGGACCTTCATCCATAGGACCCCCATGACTTGCAAGGCCTGGCTTGCGAGAACAGTTTCCTGCCTCACTGACACTGAGCATGGCTTTGTGATAGATAGGTTCTGACCTCTGGAATATGAACACAACAGCACTTAACCCAAACATACAATAGCTGTTTTTTTGGTTTTATTTTCTTCACTTCCACTCTATAACAAGGAAATTTCTCACACAAGAGGAAGTCTTTAACAGCCCAATTTTTCCAGCACAGGAATTAAGTACATACACATTGTAAACAAACAAGAAAACATCTTTCTAACATTATGTATAATCAACATAGGAAAACATGTTTACTCTTACTGGCTACTCAGGGACATGTAAGTTAAGACTCTAACAGAATACCATGTGAAGAAAGGTAGCAAAATGGAGCATTGGTTAAGGCAGAGCAACAAAGCTCTTGGAATTAAACAGGACTTAGCTGGATGTGATTTAATGGGACAACTTATAACACTATTCAACCTATGAAAGCCAAACATGTGAACATATATAAAGGACCCCTGTGACCTACCACTATGCACACACCTAGGATATGCTTACTTACACACGATTAGACAGGGATATTCCCACAATACTATTCATACTAGAGCAGCTGAAACAACCAAGTGGAATCAATTACAGAATAAATCTTTATAAACCATGCGACTGTTTATTAAAAACATCAACTACTATCCCACAGAACAAGGTAATCTCAAATATTAAGAGGTTAATCACAAAGGATACACTCTTGTACTAGGTTTATTATTACTACTTTATATGACGTATGTGTGCAAGGAGTCAGTTCTCTCCTCAAAGACAACAAAAAATGTTTAGCAGGGGGGAAAAAGAGTGCATCGTGGGTAAACAATTAACAGTATTGCCAAGAAGGTCTTAACAGAATGAAAAATGAGCCATCGTGTGGCAGGTGTGAAGGGGAGGTTAAGACTGCATCAACAGTCTCCTTAGAAACACATGGTCAGTTTACATAAGTCCAGCAATTTCCTGTGGACTTGTTAGCTTTCTGATGATGTCAACACATAAATCAGCTTCATTGCTTCAAGCATCAATTACTGAAGCTCCCTGACTGAAAAACTAAATATACAAGGCCAACAAAGCAAAGGAATACTATGTTTCAAATGTTTCAAACTATGTACAAATGTTTCATTATCAAATTTGGTGGGAACTGGTTTTATTTGCATGCAATTAAAGGAAGAAATTAATGTGATTAAAAGAAAATCTGTCAACTGAGCCACTGAAGTAAATTTTAGGATTTTGAAACTAAACCAAAAATCTAAATTCAAACCAGATATGACATGCACATGAAATTCTAGAATAAGTTATCATTTCATTTATCTATCAAGATAAGGGAAACTATCAAAAAAGTCTCTAGGATTCTTTCTTTAAATGAACATACTCTTGAAATATTGAAGTAAATACCCAAGTACTATCTTCAATCAAAACAAAATTTCTAGCAGATGGATTAACAACCTTTTGTGAAACTTTCCAGAAAAAAATTCGTTTGTCCTGTTCTTAGTAATCTGCTCCATAAACAGAAATAAAGTGTTATTATGTAGTGTTACCAGATGACATGTGTTATCATTAAGTGCCAGAAGACGTGTCTAACTGCATTTCACCTTTGCCATCTCTAGCCAGGGTCCTGGATCTTGTCCCCTGCTGTACTGAGCTTTTACACACTTAGCCCTGGTCTAACCCTGCTGACTGCTCTCCTTTACAGCTTCCTTCACAGAACTTCTAACTTTTTTCATGTACTCAAATGTTTAAAACCACACACACCCACATCCACACCCACACACATACCGCAAAACGTCCTTAAATAATTGAGTGCAGTGGTTCTCAACCTTCCCAATGCTGCAAACTTTTTAATATAGTTCCTCATTTAATTAATTTCCTCATAAAATTACTTTCCTTGCTATTTCATAACTGTAGTTTTGCTGTTAAGAATCACAATATAAATATTTTTAGACATGTAAGTTTTCCAAGGGACTAGGGTTTCATGGCATAGCCCTGACTGTCCTAGAACTCACTCTGTAGACTAGGCTGGCCTTGAACTCAAGAGATCGGCCAACCTTTGCCTTCTAAGTGCTAGAATCTACTCTTTTATAACTAATAATGTCTGCTTTATATAAAGGAGTAGCTCCAGAATTAAATAAACACCTATTTTTTTTAAAGATTTATTTGCTTATTTTATATATGTGAGTACACTATAGCTGTCTTCACACACATCAGAAGAGGGCATTGGATCCCTTGCAAATGGTTGCGAGGCACTGTGGTTGCTGGGGATTGAACTCAGGACCTCTGGAAAGGCAGTCAGTGCCCCTAATCCCATCTCTCCAGTCCATAAATATATATTTATAACTATAAATTTAGCTTGCTAAACTACCCCTTCATCTTTATAAAGTGACCTGTCTCTTTTCAGTTTTTAATTTAATGTGTAATCTGTTTACTTACTTTTGGTGTCTAATTATGAAGAGTATCTTCTTTGATCCTTTCACTTTCAGTTTTTGTGCCTTCATTAATGAACTGGGTTTCTCATAGACAGTATACAAACTGGTCCCACATGCTCTCTTTTTTTTTCTTTTTTCAGTTTATATCTTTTAACTGAAGAACTGAACCCTTATATTCAAGGATATTAATAATAAAACATGGTTTTCTATTCTGATAAAATACTTTGGTTGGGTTTTTTTTTTTTGGTTTTCTATAAAAGATTGATTTTTTTTTTTTTGAGCTTCATACTTTCTTACATTTTCATGTATTACAGCTAATCTAGTGGTAGCAAATTCCCTTGTGCTTTTCTTGTTTTGGAAAGTATGTCTTCTTCAATTCTAAGGAGTAGCTCTAGTGGGTACAGTAATCTCAATTGCTCCTCAAGACTTTGAATACATCCTATCATCCATTTGATTCTATCCTGTATGGTTTCTCCAGAGATATCTGTTGTAATAGATGTAATAGAACGTCCCATTATGGATTTTTCTGGCTCCCCCTGCCCCTGTGGTACTGATATCAAACTCAGAACTTTATGCAAGCCAGCCAAGTGCTCTACCAGTAAGCTATATGCACAAACTAACTTGACATCTTTCTTCTTGCTAGTTTTAGAATTCCCTTTATATACTTCTTTTGATGGATTCACTATAAGTCCTAGAGAGTATCTTTAAAGAAAGATCAAATCTATAGAATTCTTTGAGCCTATTAGAACTGGATATCCATGACTTTCCTAACATTTGGGAAATCTTTAAGTAATTCATGGAATAGACTTTTCGCGATGAGATCTTGCTGTGGAACTTTCTATACAGGGTGTTAATTCTCAAACTGGTTGTGGTAGTTTGAATATGCTTGGCCCATGAGAAGTGGCAGTAATAGGAGGCGTGGCTTTATTGGAGGAGGTGTGGCCTTGTTAGAGGAAGTGAGTCACAGTGGAGGCAGATCTTTGAGGTCTCATATACATGCTCAAGTCTGGCCAATGTGATACTGTCCACTTCTGCTGCCTTCTAAAAATGATTTAGAACTCCAGCACCAAGTCTGCCTGCATGCTGCCCTGCTTCCCACCATAATGATCATGGACTGAACCTCTGAAACTGTAAGTCATCCCCAACTAAATGTTTCCCTTTATAAGAGTTGTCTTGGGGGCTGGAGAGATGGCTCAGCAGTTAAGACCACTGATTACTCTTCCAGAGGTCCTGAGTTTAATCCCCAGCAACCACATGGTGGCTCACAACCATCTGTAATAGGACCCAATGCTCTCTTCTAGTGTGTCTGAAAACAGCTACAGTGTACTCACACATATAAAATAAACAAATTTTTAAAAAGAGAGAGAAAGAGAGAGTTGCCTTGATCATGGTGTCTCTTTACAGCAATAAAACCTGAAGACATTAGCAATCCTGCCTCTGCCTCAGCCTCTGCCCCTAGAGTTCTGAGATAACAAGTGTGCATGCACTACCACACCTGGCCACCTTTGAACTTGAATAGTGTATCTTTATTGTTTATTTGTCAACTCAGCATTACCTCTTGATTCTCTCTGTGAAAAACAAAACTATTAGAGGTAGTAATCTCCCTGCCTCTTCTACTCATTTACCTCTTTTATTATTATAATTGTCACATTCTACCCTGCAATTGCAGGCTCTGTCCATTCCTGTGGTGACTAAAGGCTGACTCAAAGTTGAAAATCAAGAAACAGCACTTTTTAAATTATGTAATTATTATTATTATTAAGAAATCATTCCTGATACAGTTCATTTTCTATTCTACGGTCCAGTGTTACTTGAAGACAAAAATTGTTCCTAGATTTTTTTTTCTTTTCCCGCAGAACACTGCGCAGCCCCCCAAAGGCGACAAAGCACTTTGCTGTGTGCACCACTGTTTAAACAGCTGCTACAGTAGTGGCAGTTCTTGGGTTGGGTGCCTGTTCCTAGATTTAAGATCAAATCCATTATTACAGTCCTATTTAATTTCATAACACCAAGTCAGTCTAATTTGGTCTGTTAACCATAATTTCCTTACCCTGTTTAGATTTCCATGGCATCTTTAATGACCTTAGTTTTGGTTTTGCTTATACTCTTGTCCTATACCAACTTTTTTTTTTTTTTTTTTTTGGTTCTTTTTTTCGGACCTGGGGACCGAACCCAGGGCCTTGCGCTTCCTAGGTAAGCGTTCTACCACTGAGCTAAATCCCCAGCCCCGTCCTATACCAACTTTTATGTCAAGCTTTCCATGATGTGATTATTCATCCCACCAAGATATCCTTGCTCAAATCTAGAATTAGAGCTTTCTAACCATTCTAGACAACCACCTAGCAAAGTCTTTTCACTGCTTTTCTGGGATGGCTCCATGCTTTTTTAAAACCTTTCCCCCGGGGTTGGGGATTTGGCTCAGTGGTAGAGCGCTTGCCTAGCAAATGAAAGGCCCTGGGTTCGGTCCCCAGCTCCGAAAAAAAAAAAGAAAAAAAAAAAAAAACCTTTCCCCCAAGTTCTTAGTTTACTTTTTCATTTTGCTTAAGTGTATCCCTAAATAACTAAAAAAAAAAAAAAGGTAAGGTTTCTAGGTCCATGCATATGTGAGAATCTACCTATGCAAAAGGTCATCTGACCACAGTGCTGGGTTAAAATTATTTTCTCAAGAAAATTATAGTGTTCCTGTTTTCATTGAGCAGTAGTGGGCCTGCTAAGTTTCCAGTCTAACCTTCAGTCAAATCAAACCTTCATTTACTTAAAACTCACTTCTTTCTCTCCAGAAGCTTTAAAATCATGTCTTCACCTACAGAATTTGGAAGTTTCATGAATAACTTATCTAGGTGACATCTTTCATACTCATGGTACTAGCTAACCAATGGGTCTTTGGTCTACAGCATGAAATTAAGATAAATGGCTTACTTACTCTCATGTCCAAATTTAACTTCTAGATATTTACAAAAGCTAGAGGGATGTATGTGTTCCAGAAATTAAGATACTAAAAGAGAGCAGGCAATGACACATACCTTTAATTCCAACACTCAGGAGGCAGAATCTCTACATTTGAGGCCAGCCTGGTCTACAAAGCAAGTTCCAGGATGGCCAGGGCTGCACACAGAAACCTCTTTGTCTCAAAAAAGAAAAGGGAAACAAAAAGCTACTAAAAGAAAACATTAAGCAGAAGCAGGCGAGCTTGAAGCACTGTATGTGAGGATGACACAGACTGATGGCTACAGACTGAGGTCAAAGAACCAAGAGTCTCAGTGAAAGGAGGTTTGAAGGAAGCCTTTAAAATAAAATATTCTTGCTGAAAAATACCCTCATCTCTACAGAGCCTGTAAGGCCTGTCATACAAGCACACACTGGCTCCTTTAGAAAAGTCACTCAAGTCAAGAGAGAAAAACAGCCAACAGTGATTCAAGAAAGACCAAAGTAGGGACTGGAGACATGGCTTCACTTAACTGCTCTTCCAGAAGACCTGCTTGTGAGCCCCAGAACCCACATGGCAGCTCACAACCCTGAGTAACTCCAGTTCTAGAGGATCTAGCCTCTATAAACACCCAGACCCCTGCAAACAAAACACATAAAATAACGATTTCTTAAGAAAACAAAGAAAAACGAAGCAATGAGGAGATGGTTCAGTTGGTAGAGTGTGTGTGGTGCAGTCCTGAAAACCCTGAGTTTGAATCCCCAACACCAACAGAAAGGGCCTAGTGCAGTTCCTGTAATCCAAGTGTTGAGGAGGTAGACTGAAGGATCCCTGGGGCTTCCTGGCCAGACAGTCACAATAGCACAGTTAGTGATTTCCAGGTTTGGTGATAGAGTCTGCCAAGGTGGGGCTGGAGAGACGGCTCAGCTGGTAAAGGTGCGGGCCTCATAAGCCTGGCAACTTGCATTTTAGCCCCAGAACCCACAGAAAGGTTAAAGTGAGAAACAACTCCAGAAAGTTATCCTCTAACCTCTACATGTGTGAGTGCATGAGTGCCCATGCACAGCATATGCATGCACACAAAATAAATAAAAACTTAAAAATAGGGTTGGGGATTTAGCTCAGAGGTAGAGCGCTTGCCTAGCAAGCGCAAGGCCTTGGGTTCGGTCCCCAGCTCCGAAGGAAAAAAAAAAACTTAAAAATAAGGTAGAAAGCAATTGTGGAAAGAAACCCAACATATATTAACCTCTGACCTCCACACATAAACTCATGAACATGAGAGCACACATACCACATACACACAAGATAGAGAAATTGATGGAGACATAAGCTGTCACACAGAGGCACATCCATGTTCTCTCTCTCTCTCTCTCTCTCTCTCTCTCTCTCTCTCTCACACACACACACACACACACACACACACACACACACACACGAGATCTCTTGGTGAAACACTTAGAATGAAAAAATAAAGTTGCAATCCAAAGAAAACGATACCAATGAAAGAAAAAAATTTATAGTATAATTTAAATTTTTAATAAATCCCTCTTAGGCTTCTGCTCTTTTGCTCTGTCCTCTCACCCCTTCCCCCCTCTCTCCCCATTCCCTCCCCACCTCTCTCTACATGCTCATGGCCTGTCTCTACTCTACTCTCTGCCTTTTTCTGTCTCTACTACACTCTCAACACCCCCCCCCTGCCCTGAATAAACTCTAGTCTATACTGTAAAAAAAAAAAAAAAAAAAATCCCTCTTAGTTTACTAAAACTAAATACATAAAAATATGACAGGAGGAAAGAAGTGATAGACCAGTAAACTGTGCTAACAGAACACTGAATGGAGACCAGACATACAGCTAGGAATAAACATTTACAGAAGCAGGCATTTTGGACTCACAGTTATAACTAAGTGGTAGAACATTTATCTCATGTGTACAAAGAGGGGCAGCATACCACAGATACTGTATCAAGTCGGTAAGCTTATCTGTCAAGAGCTAGACAATAAGATTCTTGAGCCAACTATTTAGTCAGCTACACTGCTGTGAACAAAAAGTAACCATACACAACACAGAAATGAGCCACTCTATTCCAGTAAAACACAGACACTAAGACTTAGAATTCATCTATTTTTCACCTGTCATGAAATACTAACCTTATTTTTTTAAAGAGTCTACCAAAGAAGCCATTTTCTTTTTCTTTTTTATTTATTTTATTTATGAATACACTGCAGCTGTCCTCAGACACACCAGAAGAGGACATCAGATCCCATTACAGATGGTTGTGAACCACCATGTGGTTGCTGGGAACTGAACTCAGGACCTCCGGAAGAGCAGCCAGTCTCTTACTCTCTGAGCCATCTCTCCAGCCCCCTAACCTTATTTTTTTTATTTTTAACATTTGCAAATATAAAAACTTTTAGCTTACAAGATATATAAAAACAGATGACAGTGAGTAGTTAGCCCTTTAGCCCTAGTTTGCTAATTCCTGTATTAGTTCGTCAAAGAAGTCTCAATTTCACCCAAAGGAATCCACTGAGACTATTTTTCTGTCAACAAGTAAGCAATAAGAAGGCCACAATGCTACAAGGCCTGCACTCAGAACAGTGAAACAAAAGGACAATACTCTAGGCTATTGGAGCTAAACAATGGAAAGGAAAAAAGACAAGGCAAGAAGAAAGGAGGGAAAGGAGGAAGAGAAAGAGAAGAAATGAATTAGAAATAGTAACAAAAGAATAGGGTTGGGGATTTAGCTCAGCGGTAGAGCACTTGCCTAGTAAGCCCAAGGCCCTGGGTTCGGTCCCCAGCTCCGAAAAAAAAAAAAAGAAAGAAATAGTAACAAAAGAATAGACTGTATTTAGAAATTAAAATTTTTAAAGTACTAAATAATCCATAGGTTAAAAATAAAACTAGAAAAGGAAACTGTAAGGTATTTTGAAATAACGAAAATATGAATCAAAAATATGAAACTTCAAAGCCACTTTCAGCAACTTATATGGCTTGTCTCAAAATCAAATTTAAGAGGTGGGGAGGAGCAGTGCTCAAACGAGCAGGAGCGCACTCAGGACTTAAGAGTGGTAAGTAGCACTTGGCTTAGCTCCCAGTTGGGAAAGCTGGGCGGCAGAGACTATAAAAATCTCTAAACTACTGATTATAAGAGCAAAGGTAAAGCTTTACAGTTGAAAAGATCAGCAATCACCTTAACAAGCTAAGAGAGAAAGACACAGAACGGGGAATGAGAACAAGTGGGAAATGTTCACTAAAAGGTGCTGGCTCAGCAAGTAAAGGTGAGCGCCACTCAAGGATGCAAGCCTGAGCGCCGCCGTCCTCGGAACCCAAGCAGGGGTGGAGGAAGACAACTGACTCAACAGCGCTGTCCTCTGACCTTCACATACCCACCTTATCGCAGGAATAAACTTTTAAATTAACTAAATGGGTAAAGGATATACACATTATTTGTACTATTCTTATAACAGTCCCTCAAATTTAGGAGGATGTGATAATAACATAAGAAGGCACAAGTAGAGCAGAAATAACCCAACTCACATGTGGTAAATTAATTTCAAACAATGGTGCCCAACAATTCAGCCTAGGAATTTTTTTCAACAAACAAATGAGAAAATCTTCCTTTACATCCCCAGAATACAAGCTTTTGTTTTGTTTTTTGTTTTTAAATTCAGGGTTTCACCATTAGGCTTAGCTGTCCTGAAATTCTCTATGGAGATGAAACTGTCCCTAAACTCTGAGATCCTCCTGCCTCTGCCACCCAAGTGCTAGGATTAAAAAGACATGTCGGGGTTGGGGATTTAGCTCAGTGGTAGAGCGCTTGCCTAGGAAGCGCAAGGCCCTGGGTTCGGTCCCCAGCTCTGAAAAAAAGAACCAAAAAAAAAAAAAAATAAAATAAAAAGACATGTCACGGGGTTGGGGATTTAGCTCAGTGGTAGAGCGCTTCGCAAGGCCCTGGGTTCGGTCCCCAGCTCCGAAAAAAAAAAAAAAAAAAAAAAAACATGTCACCACACCCGGTCCTAGAATATTTATCTAAAAAAAAAAAAAAATCAAGCTGGTAGGCTCTTCTCTGAGGGGTTTTTCTTAAACAGAACCGAAGCTGGAAGACCTACCAACTGGGCCAGAACAGTTTTCTTCTGACTGCTCGCCCTTGCTGATAAATTCATCTATCCTGTTTCTATGCCCAGTATTAAATCCAACATAGAATAAAAGCCAGCAGCTCTAGGAATCTACCCCACCCTACCCCCAATACCAAGCACCAAATTGGGACTGCAGGGACACCTCCTAGCCTTCTGGACTAAACAACTATCTGCCATGTTACGGCCATTGTTGGACTACCTAGTCCATACCTGTAAGCCAACTGAATAAATTCACATATTGCATATATATTCATTCTATCAGTTCTGTTCCTTTAGAGACC
The DNA here is from genome assembly GCF_021556685.1 of Rattus norvegicus. Classification (NCBI taxonomy): domain Eukaryota; kingdom Metazoa; phylum Chordata; class Mammalia; order Rodentia; family Muridae; genus Rattus; species Rattus norvegicus. The sequence goes on from NC_141538.1 coordinate 79,589,262, forward strand.
GCTGACTAACACATTCCTACACTGATGTGGAAACTACTTTACTCTATCCAAAGAAGGGCATTTCCTCAAACTCTATCCCCTGCTAGCCTTCCTGGCTCACCTATGGGATGTGGGGAACAGGACAAGGATGTATGTCCATTAAAAGCTGAAATCTAAAGATATACAGAATGTATCCCCTTAAAATCTTACCATGTCACAGGGTTCCACTGTAACAGCAATGGATTACAGCAGAAAGAGCTGCAGGGTCAGTCTTTAAATAAAAAACTCAAATAAGAACATTGGGGAGACTAAAGCTTTGGTCACTAAAGCAAATACCAAACCCAACCCAACACCTAGGCATATTAGCAAAGAACTCATCCCACTAAGGACCTTTTGCCTCTAAATTTCTGTTCTGATATATCTGGCTTTCCATTAAGTAAAAGTCACTTTAGGAGGTAAATAAATATAAACATAGACAGGCATTAAACCCCTGAACAGAATCATGCAGGATAAGTCCTTCGGGTTTTTTGTTTCTGAAACAGGGTACCTGCCTTTTGCCTCCCCAGTGCTGGAATTAAAGGCACCACTATGTCCAGCTAGGACAAAAACCTTTAAAACTAGATGTAATGGTGTATATAAACAGATACGAATGTAACAAAAATAAATAAATCTGTGATGGGTTAACTAAAAGACTAGAGATTACTGAAGAAAGAAATCAACTTGAAGGTATGTCAGTAGGGGCTGTAGGTACAAGCTCAGTTCTAGAATACCTGCTCAGACCCAGTATTGCAGAGGCTAAAGAAAAAGATTTCAGTAGAAACTTCCCAAACTGAAATGCTCAGAGAAAATAAACAACAAAACCCCAGAACATCCAATAATGTGTGGCAATTTCAAATAAGTAACAGAGACAAAAGCTAAAATGTTCAAAAGGGGAAAAAACAATGTGTGTGTATATACATGCGAATGTATAATGGGGATGCATGGAAAAGGCTAGAGGGAGGAAACAGTGATGTAATTTAACCTCAAATTTTTTTTAAAATAGTTTTAAAAATGTAACAATGAAAAAAGGTTAGCAATAGGCCTCATTAGTACATTCTATATACCTGGCTACAGGGGAAACTAAAATAGAAGGACCCAAGAGCCATTTTGAGACCATAACATGTAATATAACAAGACGCACACCTACACACAAGGCGGGGGGGGGGGGGGAGGGAGGGAGGGAGGAAGGGAGGGAGACAGAAAGGAACAAAGACTTGCAACTTTCCATAATTAGTGAGTTATATCAAACTACAAATTACAGCTCCAGGAAGCTAAGAGATTACCGATGTACATAAATACCAAAATTAAACTTATACTTCAGTATATTGTTCAAACTATGAAAAACAAGACAAAGAAAACCTTTGAGGAAGGAGAAATAAGAGTGATTGATAAATCTATATGTACAGAGCATTAAGAGTAACAATTACAAGGTTTCATCAGAAGCATAATAAAAAGACTGAAATACGTCAAGTGTTAGAGAAAGGGAGGAAAGAGCCAATGCCAAATTTTTAGTACAGAAAGTACCTTTCACAATAAAGAACTAAATATGCCAGGAGCTGGGAGTATACATAGCCCATCTACAGAATATCCAAGGCCCTCTAAGTTCAATCCCTAACAATGCCTCCACACAACCAAGTAGGATTTGATGTACCAAAACTAAGAGACTCTAATGTTAGTGGGATTTCTGTAAGTTAAAAGAAGCTATATGAGGAAGCAGAAGTTCATTCTGATTATTGGACAGGAAGTTGGATCTACATGAAAGAAATCAATAATAATAAAATAAAATCTTTTAATTTAATTGAGCTATCAGGGTGAAAAGATGGCTCAGTGATTAAGAATGTTTATTTCTCTTGCAGAGGACCTGGGTTCTGTTCCCGGTATACACATGGCAACTCACAACAGCCTGTAATTCCAGTTCCAAGGGGTCCACCACCTTCTTCTGATCTCCACAAACTCCTGCACATATGTGGTACACAAACTTACACTAAGACATGTACACAAAAAATAATTATGGTATATCTACATAATAGCTGCTCTAAAGTATAAGATGATAATGCACATGCTTAAGAAAAATAAAGGGTGGGGTTGGGGATTTGGCTCAGTGGTAGAGCGCTTGCCTAGCAAGCGCAAGGCCCTGGGTTCGGTCCCCAGCTCCGAAAAAAAAAAAAAAGAAAGAAAAAAAGAAAAATGAAGGGTAGTGAGGTTATAAGTGACAGAAAAGAACTGAGACTGCTGGTTTATTCTACCTACAGTACACATGAAGTAATATAGTGATTTTGGATAGTGTACTTATGAGTTATAACTACATATGCTAACTACAAAGCAACTTACAAAGAAAATGTTTACATAATACATAACTAATATGCTAAGTGAAAAAATTTGAATCAAATATATGTTCAACTAACACAGAAGAAGGGACTAGATGTAGTGAGAATTTCTGTAACTCCAGCTACTCCTAAGGCTAATATGGGAACATTTGAAGTTGGAGACCAGCCTGAAACTTAGCAATATTTCATTTCAAAAGCAAAACAAAAATCAGAAGAAACCAAGAACAAGTACAATGAGCAAAAAGTTAGGAAGATGGCAGATGTGAGTTGATGTACACTGTCAATCTGTCCAGATTTGAAAGCACCTAGAATACACATTTTAGTGCACGTAGAAAGGTGTGTCCAGGAGCTTAACTCAGGTGAAGAAATATCCTAATTATGATTGGAATCATCTCAGGTGCTGGGATCTCAGACTGAAGAAAAGAGAAAAACAAGAAAGCCAGCTGAGCACCAACATGTACCTTTCTGCTTCCTGACTATGTGACCTGACCTCAAGCTCCTGCCTCCATGCCCTTCCTACAGTGAAGGTCTGTACTCTCAAACATGCGCCAGTGTAAACCTTTCTCTCTTCCTCAAGGTCCCGGCAACAAGAAAGTAACTAATATATTCGTTCAAGTACGCTAATGTGATCGGTCAATCTACTTACTTCAAATAAAAGATCATCAGAATCTGTGGAGTGTGAAGGTGCTTATCATAACTCCAACACTTGAGAGGCAGAAGGAAGCAGACCTGAATTTGAGGCCAGTCTGGTCTACACAGAGTTCCAGAATGCCAGGACTTCACAAAGATATTGTGAGACCTGTCTCAAAAGATAAATTTAAAAAGATAATGAGAACACACTTTAAGAAAACAAATGAGTTCCAGGACAGCCAAGGTTACATAAAGACCTTGACTCAAAGCAACAACAAAAGCAAACAAAATAGCTGTATTTTGGGGACTGATGAAACTTCTCAATGGGAAAGGTTCTGGTCACTAAGCTTAACAACCTGGAGTTTGGTCCTCTGAACTCACAAGAGAGGAAGGTGAGACCAACTCCACCAAGATGCTTTCTGACCTCCACTCATATGCTGTGGTTTATGCACACACAATTACGTAAGCAAGCATATAAAAAATGTCATTTGTTTAAGTTAGTGTCTTTAAGAAACACTGAAGAGGTGGGTGGTTGTGGTGCATACATTTAATCACAACACTAAGGAGGCAGAGGCAGGCAGAGACCAGCCTGGTCTGGAAATAAAGAAGGGCGGAGAAGGGGACAGGAAGGAAAAGAAAAAAGTAAAGACTTAACCAACAGATGGCCTGGAAAGATTCAGGGATTGAGCAGTTGTTACTCTGAGGTTCAACTCTCAGTATCCATATGGTGCCTCACAACTCTAGGACAGTCGTTCTCAATATGTTGTCAAAACTCCTTTGGAGGTCAAACTACCCTTTCACAGGAGCTGCCTAAGACTATCAGAAAACACCAATATTTACTTTATAATTCATAACAAAGGCAAAATTATAGTTATAAAGTAGCAATGAAAAAAAATGTTATGGTTGGGGTCACTACAACACGAGAACTATATTAAAGGGTTGCACACAGCCTTATGAAGGTTGAGTGAGCGTCACTAGATATATTTGTTACGAGAGAAGATACTACACTAGAATAAAGAATAGTGTTAAAAAGCCAGACAGTGATGGCATATGCCTATAATTTCAGCACTTGGGAGGCAGAAGCAGGTAGGTCTCTGAGCCTGAGGCCAGCCTGGCTTACTGAGTAAGTTCTAGGACAGCCAGGGCTACTAAGAGAAACCCTGTCTCAAAACAACAACAACAACAACAACAAAAAACAACAACAAAGGGCTTCACAGAATCCCCCCTCCAAAAGTGAACGGCTAGACAGTACATAGGATATTGATAAATATCAGTACCACGGGCTGGAGAGATGGCTCAGCGGTTAAGAGCACCCGACTGCTTTCCCAGAGGTCCCGAGTTTAATTCCCAGCAACCATATGGTGGCTCACAACCATCTGTAAAGAGATCCGATGCCCTCTTCTGGTGTATCTGAAGACAGCTACAGTGTATTTGTATATAATAGATGAATAACTCTTTAAAAAAAAATATCAGTACCAGTCATCGAATCAATAAAATATTACTGATACTAGCCATTCAGCTACACCCTTTAGATACCTAAAAGTAAAAAACAGCACCAAGGGTTGCAAAGGGTGAAAAAGCACCTGAGTTCTAATTCAGATGAGACTGGAAGACCAGGCATATTCAAGGTCATATGACCACAGATGTGGGCTTGAAGCAGACTGTGTAAAGTGCATACACTTTAGAAAATGGTTCAACAGTTCAGAGTAGGCTCTCCCATCATTATACTGAAATACTTGAGACGACTAACTTATAAGAGAAGAGTCTGTTCAGCTCCTAGTTCTGGGGATGCCAGTCTAAGATCAAGCAGATATGCTGCTGTAAGAAGGCCAGGTAGACAAGGCACTGTGAATGATAGACAAACAATTCACCTGAAGTTCAGAAAGCAAAGGGAAAGAGGGAAGTGCCAATATCCCACAATCGCATGGAAACCTAAAACCTTCCCAGGAAACTAAACCTACTAAAAGGTTCTATGAATTCCCCAAAATGCTACCCTACAGACTGAGCCTTTAACATACAGATCTTTGAGGAACATTCAAGATCCGAACAATATTGAACAGTTTCTGATAAATCTGCATGTCCTATCATCCTGCACTTCCACTCCTGGGCTTAGAAGATAGGTATACAACAGTAGACTAAACAGGGACAGAGAAGTGGCTCACTAGTTAAGTGGACTGGCTGTTCTTCCAGAGGTTCTGAGTTCAATTCCCAGCAACCACATGATGCCTCATAACCGTCTGTAATGGGATTTATTGCTCTCTTCTGCCATGCAGGCATAAATGCAGACAGAGAGAGCATGCATCTATAAATAAAATTTAAAAATAAAAGACACACACACACACACACACACACACACACACACACACACACACACGTTCACAGAAACTTTATTTGTAATATTCCCAAGCTGGAAAGAACTCAAGTGCCCATCAACATGAGAACAGAATTTAAGACACAATATGAAACAGAAATAAAAGGATGAACTACTACTACACATAGTACAACACAGTAGGTCTAAAATTCATTTTGCTAAATAAAACTGCCACACAAGAGAGCCTTTATTAATTGGTTCTGTTCATATGAAACAGGTAAAACTAATCTATGTTAATGAAAATCAGAACAGTTGCCTAGACTGTCAGGAAAGAGATAAACAGGGATCTTTCTCAAGCTACATTCTATTGTTTTGATTAAAGTGTTAAAATTTGTCCAACTTTATTGAATTGCATTCTATAAAAACAACACTTCATTTAAAAAAGATGTAGCCAAGGTCTTCCATATTTCCAATAGTGAAGCATAACAGTAAGCAAACTTTTTCTGTAAAGGGCCAGGAGGTGAATACATTATCCTTTGCAGACTATGACCACTATTCAGCTCTGTTAATATAATGTGAAAGCAATCATAGACAATATAGACATAAATAAGCATGGCTATGTCCCAATAAAACTACTTAGAGAAACAGGTGGCAAGCCAGATGTGCCCATAGGCTGCTGCTTGTTAACAACCCCCAATGTCTTGCATGAAGGAAACTGGCCTTCAAAATTAATTTCGATATGGTGTGGTTCTATTCTACATAGCAGACATGACAATTATTGGAAGCCAATTATAGTCCTTTCTAAACATGTTTTCCTATTCTCAACTACCCACTAAAAATAGAAAAGACTATGATAGTTATGGAAGACCAAAATAAACAGGAATATAGATAAACAGGAATATAGGAAATGTGGCTTTGAGATTTTGAGTAGTAGCCAGCTAATACTACTGAATGCATAAGCTTGAAGTTTAAAATGCACTTTGGCACACAAAAAAGGCCATTACCCAGAATGCTATCACTGATTTATGAGGTACAGTAAATCTCTAAAATGAATGCCATAGCACTCTATCACCAGACTGTCTTCATTTAAAAGAACTCACTGCTCATTGTTTCTCAATGAGTCAATGATGAGTGGTGTGTGTGTGTGTGTCTTACACACACATAGACATGTAATACACACACACACACACACACACACACACACACACAGATAGCTAGTCATGGTAGTGCATACCTGTGACCCTAGACATTCGGAGACTGAAGCAGGTTTAAGTCCAGCTTGGTTAACCTAACAAGACCATCTCAACAACTCAAAAATGAAAAAATATTTCACAATGAGTTCCCAAAGCTAATTTTTTAATTTGGGCAATGTTAAAAGAGTAATACCCCGGGCTGGAGAGATGGTTCAGTGGTTAAGAGCATTGGCTACTCTTCCAGAGGTCCTGAGTTCAATTTCCAGCAACCACATTACCATCTGTAATGAGATCTGATGCCCTCTTCTGGCCTGCAGATATACATGCAGACAGAACACTCATATACATTACACACACACACACACACACACACACACACACACATTTTTTAAATTAATACTCCAAGCCAGGCAATGGTGGTGCATGACTTTAATCCCAGCACTTGGGACACAGAGGCAGGCAGATGCTCAAATTCAAGGCCAGACTGGTCTACAGAGTAAGTTCCACGACAGCCAAGGTTTCTTAGAGAAACCCTGTCTCAAAGCCCCTCAAAAGAAGTTATAATAACCCACAAAGAAGACTCAAGGTGCATATCATGATATGAATCCTAAAACAGCTGAAAATGTATACATGTCTTCAATACAATTTCAATCTAAAAAAGGAATTCTTTTTCACTAAGTGTATACCAGCAGTATCAAAAAGCTTGGTTTCCAGAATGTTTGCCACATCATTGTTACGATTTGGCATTCATTCATTCATTCATTTAGCAAACTTTTTTGAGTTTATAACAATCAGACACTGGAAACAACAGTAAAGAGAGCCTCAAAAATGTCTTTTGCGGATATTGAACTCGAGTTGGAAGAGGCGAGTCCGGTCTCAAAATGGAGGGCCACGATCCAAAGGAACCAGAGCAGCTGAGGAAGCTGTTTATTGGTGGTCTGAGCTTTGAAACCACAGATGATAGCTTAAGAGAACATTTTGAGGGCTGGAGAGATGGCTCAGAGGTTAAGAGCACCGACTGCTCTTCCCGAGGTCCTGAGTTCAAATCCCAGCAACCACATGGTGGCTCACAACCATCTGTAACGAGATCTGATGCCCTCTTCTGGTGTCTGAAGACAGCTACAGTGTACATATATAAATAAAATAAATACTCAGCTCCAAAATAAATAAATAAATAAATAAATAAATAAATAAATAAATAAATAAATAAATAAAATATTTTTAAAAAAAAGAGAGAACATTTTGAGAAATGGGGCACACTTACAGACTGTGTGGTAATGAGAGATCCTCAAACAAAACGTTCCAGAGGCTTTGGTTTTGTGACCTACTCGTGTCGAAGAGGTGGATGCTGCAATGTGTGCTCGGCCACACAAGGTTGATGGACGTGTGGTGGAACCAAAGAGAGCTGTTTCTAGAGAGGATTCTGTAAAGCCTGGTGCCCATTTAACGGTGAAGAAGATTTTTGTTGGTGGTATTAAAGAGGATACAGGAGAATATAATCTGAGAGACTACTTTGAAAAGTATGGCAAGATTGAAACCATAGAAGTTATGGAAGATAGGCAGAGTGGGAAAAAGAGAGGATTTGCTTTTGTAACTTTTGATGATCATGACACAGTTGATAAAATTGTTGTTCAGAAATACCACACTATTAATGGGCATAATTGTGAAGTGAAAAAGGCCCTTTCTAAACAAGAGATGCAGTCTGCTGGATCACAGAGAGGTTGTGGAGGTGGATCTGGCAACTTTATGGGACATGGAGGAAACTTTGGTGGTGGCGGAGGAAACTTTGGGCGTGGAGGAAACTTTGGTGGAAGAGGAGGCTATGGTGGTGGAGGTGGTGGCAGCAGAGGCAGTTATGGAGGTGGTGATGGTGGATATAATGGATTTGGAGGTGATGGTGGCAACTATGGTGGTGGTCCTGGTTACAGTAGTAGAGGAGGTTATGGAGGTGGTGGACCAGGATATGGAAACCAAGGTGGTGGATATGGTGGTGGAGCAGGAGGATATGATGGTTACAATGAAGGAGGAAATTTTGGTGGAGGTAACTATGGTGGTGGTGGGAACTATAATGACTTTGGAAATTATAGTGGACAGCAACAATCTAATTATGGACCCATGAAGGGGGGCAGTTTTGGTGGAAGAAGCTCAGGCAGTCCCTATGGTGGTGGCTATGGATCTGGAAGTGGAAGTGGTGGATATGGTAGCAGAAGGTTTTAAAATAAAACAAACAAACGGCTACAGTTCTTAGCAGGAGAGAGAGCGAGGAGTTGTCAGGAAAGCTGCAGGTTACTTTGAGACAGTCGTCCTAAATGCATTAGAGGAACTGTAAAAATCTGCCACAGAAGGAACGATGATCCATAGTCAGAAAAGTCACTGCAGCTTAAACAGGAAGCCCTTCTTGTTCAGGACTGTCATAGCCACAGTTTGCAAAAGTGCAGCTATCGATTAATGCAATGTAGTGTCAATTAGATGTACATTCCTGAGGTCTTTTATCTGTTGTAGCTTTGTCTTTTTCTTTTTCTTTTCATTACATCAGGTATATTGCCCTGTAAATTGTGGTAGTGGTACCAGGAATAAAAAATTAAGGAATTTTTAACTTTTCAAAAAAAAAAAAAAAAGTCTTTTGCGACACATCATAAATCACATTAAAAGCAACTCAGTTTCCCTTTGTTAAAATAATTACTTTCAAATTTAAAGTATTTTATGTTATCTTTTACAAAATCTTAATAACATTTTGGAGCTGGAGAGAGCACTTCCTGCTCTTGTAGATATCCCAGGTTCAGATCCCAGCTCCCAAACAGTAGCTTACAACCATCCTTAACTACAGTTCCAGATGGCCCTCCATAAACACCAGACACACATATAACATATATGCAGGAAAAACACTCATACACATAAAATAAGTTTTAACTAATTTTAAATAAATATCCTTTTAATCCAGGAAAGTAAAATTAGAGAACACAGCCTAAATTCCATTATCGCTACTAATTAAAGCCATTAATTATATTGTTGTATTCAGACAGCAAACAAAGAAAACAAATATTGACTTATTTTTTATATATTCTGGATGAAATGCAAGTTTTACTGATTCATTATTTGGTAATAACTAAACTTCCTTGGTGAGATCAAAGAAAGAACAATCTTGCCAGAAGTACATAATGAATATTTTTATACCATGATTCTAGTATTTCAATATATAGATGCTGAATATATATAATATACATATTTTATAACATAAATAAATATATTAATATAGGCTGCCTACTGAATCAGCTAGTCAACATGTCATCTCTTCAGAGGTGTTGTTTTCAAAGTGTTTACTTCAAAAGATACAAACAGAAAACCAAACCTTGTATTCACATCTGGTTCCTAAACATAACATTTAAATTTTCTTCCATTTATAATGGATGAGTTTCACCATAATAAAATAAGCCTAACTCTTTAACCTTAACATGGTAACTTTTTTTTTCTTTCTTTTTTTTTTTTTTCGGGAGCTGGGGACCAAACCCAGGGCCTTGTGCTTGCTAGGTAAGCGCTCTACCACTGAGCTAAATCCCCAACCCCAAGTGGTAACTTTTTAAAGTGTCTGTTGTTATTTACATCTCAGAGAAAAAGCTAGAAACACAAAACACATCTTCTTTAAAGATCAAAACAATTCATTTAAATATCCCTTCTACCAAGCACCTTCAGACACACAGTTGAAGCCTTAATATCTAATCTCTGCATATTATTCTTAAGAAGCTGACAACATATGGAAGGAGGCAGTTCCAGAAAAGGCTGCCTGCATTAATTTCCTACTCATAAACATACTTAGAGCTTGCCAAAGCAGGTCAACTCTACCTAACCTCCAAAGACAGTGCAATAGTTCTCAATTATGCTAGTCTTAGACATCCCATTCTTTTAACTTCCTGTTACACTTATTTCTTGAGAAATCACAGAATACAAGCATTACCATCAGATCCTGTAAGTGTAAAGAAACAAAAACAGAATTAACTAACAAAACATAGTCAGGGTACAGTGGTGGAATGTGTGCTAACTCTGACAGACTAGACTGTGATCATCCTATATAAATAAACCTAGTTTACTTAAAACAGAGCCAAGGATAAAGGAATCTGCACTGTGTGGCCTATTGAACTGCATTCCCAACTCAGTATCAAATATCAAACTTCATGACAGTTATCTTTTATGATTTTATTGTCTTTAAATTTCATGTATATGTACATGCCTGAGTATGTATGTGAACTGAGAGGTCAGAAAAACGCATCTGACGCCCTTGCAACTGAAGGTACAGGTAGTTGTGAGCCACCATATACCCTGGGAACAGAACCCAGGTCATCTGAAGAGCAGTAAGTACTGCTGGCCGCCTCTCCAGCCCCAAGACAAATTATATTTTTAAACCCTCACTTTGAGGAGCATTGTTTTCTTGATTTGTATTTTTTTATCCAATAATGAGAAGACTCTGATGTAACTATAGACTTGTAACTTGGAAAAACCATTACTACACATGAGACATATTAAGTTCTCCAGATATTCACGTTTAAGATAGACCTCATTGCTAGCAACAAGGTGTAGCAACAACAAAAGGGTAAGGTTTTGAAAACAGAACAGGAAGACAAGTACTTTAACACCTTGGACAAACTTTCTCAACCTGCTTTTTCATCTCTGAAATAAGAATAGTAATTACCCATCCTGAAGGAATGCTATAATGATTGGTGTGCATACATGTAAAACACATGGCATATCATTGGCAGTAAAAAAAAAATCAGCTATTGTTACTTTATTGCAGCCATAAAGGAAGATTTTTTTTTAAAATCAGTCTGTGATTATTATAACTACAAAAACAAAACTCTCCCACCCAAAAAAAAAAAATTTGTTAATTTATACTTTGGGTGGTTTTAATTTTCCATACATAATACTATAGTTCCTCCTGAAAGGTGCATAAAATCCACAGGCCTACTTATGGTGGGGGTGAAAGTAAAAGGCTATTATCACACAGAACAAAAGACAATTTTATGAACAGGTGAAATCATTTCACCTCTAAGGGAGAAATGTCAAAATTAAAACATAAAAACTATGAAAGGATAGTAAAAGATTCCTACCTTTAAACCGACTGCTATAAGATCTGTAACAACACTGTATGGAAAAAGTAAAAAGAGAAAATGGAAAACAAAGTTAGAGAACAAGTTTTAAAAGACAGATAAGATTAAAGAAAAAGAAAAGGCATTATAATAACAAATAATGAAAAATGAACTGGGAAATGTTAATAAAGAAAAATCAATGGACAGTGTAGCAACAGCAGAGTTCAAAGGCAAAGCTTCAACATCAATGCAAGACATAAAGTATTCTCTCGTGTGTGTGTGTGTGTGTGTGTGTGTGTGTGTGTGTGTAGAACAGTTCTGCTTTGATACAATAAGCATGAGTTTATCTCACTTTGACAAATCCAACCAAAACTAAAATCACCAAAGCTCATCCTCGTAAGTCACTGATAGAAGTGATCACACCCTACAGCCTCAATAAAACAAACCTGGGCTTGGATTTTACAGGCACCAAACGTATCTTGTAAATCTGCATCTTATCGCCCCCCCAAAACTCACAAAAAAAAAATCTTCCAGAGCTAGAATAAATATAAAAGTCAATTTCTACATGCCGAATTTTAAATTTGCTATTTAAAAAATGTTATCCATCAATATTGTTTTGAGTACAAAAGTACTCCTCCTCCTAGGTAGAAATGAACATGAACAAACATATACAGACAGACAGACACACACACACACACAGTGGGGGGAGGAGGCAGGCAGAGAGCTGGAATTCGAGGAGGAACTAAAAATATGTTGGCTAGTGGGTTTTTTTTTTTTAACTACTCAGAATAAAGGAAATGGGCTTTTTGCAAGCTGTGGGAAAATGAAATTTAATAAGCTTGCCTAGGGCATAGTTCACTATATTAAAAGCCACACTCCATAAGATTATGTGTAAAAACCCCTATACAGTCAATCTATACAAAAGCTGATCTCTCCTACATCTTCAGTTAGCAGTTTATCTCCATAGTTCCTTTATAATACAAATTCTGTATTAGGTTACTAATCAATAGTCATAATTTCCTAAAGGTATGCAAACCTGTTTTTGCATCAAGTGGTACAAACTTCATTGTTTTAAATAATAACCATTCCTTTTTTCCCTAGTAGAGTTTTGAAAACTGCATTCATTTTTCTGAAATGTAAACCTGATAAAAACTGATAAGTTATACTTTAAAAAGTGTGTAATCTTATCTTTATCGGTCCTGGTGGACAAAACAAGCATTTCCTCATTTGAATGCTCTATCTGCATCACTGTCTTCTTAGCTTTAACACCACAAGCAAGGCAAAGTGCTTACAAACTATTAACAAAAGTAAGTTTGGGAAGGCGAGAGCAGAAGAGTAAATATGAACAAAATGAGATGGTATGTGTGTTGTGCGTGAACTATAATAAAACATATTACTTTGATAGCCAACTAAAAAGGTACTTTTTAACAAGGTGTATGTAGTAAGTAGCAAATGATGACTAAAACCTATGCAACTAATGTTTTGGATCAGATAAACACATAGATGCTGAATTAAGGTTGAACATTCCTACTCACCCTTTTCCCCACCCTCAACCAGTGCACTGTGGGGGAGGAGCTTGCACTTCACAGTGAAGAAGCAAAAGTCAAGCAAGCCCTTTAACTAAATCTCATGACACAAAAAGCTAACTTGTTTCCCCAAACCCGAAGTTGAACCTTCTGAAGACGAACACTTCACCGTCCTTCCTGAACTGATATAATGGCATTTATGGCATAAATCACTGAAAATGATTTCACACGTAAAATGAATCAGTCAGGTAAGGAGGAGCCAATTCTCAAGGAGAAGCGTTCGCAAAGAAGCTCCCACTAAATAAAAATACTTTAAAGAGCATCACAACCATAAATCAAATCTAAAATCGAACTTTGATATCCACAGCAGTGTGCAATCTGCATTCAGATGAGATAATCCATATATCACAAAATTGTGAAATTAAGAAAAACGAAACCTAACGAGGTTAAAAATTGTTTTATTCTAGTGTCCTCACGTAAACACGTAGCATGCTATGATCAACTACGCGGCAACCTGCTAAATGGATTTTACTTTTCAAACAAGTTATATGCTCCACCATTCCGCAGTTTATAGAAGTCCTGTCAACAAAAGTCGGCGGGGGAGAAGGGTTAAGGAACAACTCAAACGACAAAGATGTAAATAAATAAAAGGTAGGTTCTCTAATTGACTTGGAGGGTTTTTTTAATCTTGATTATATGACCCTCAATTTATTAAAATCCCTCAATTCACGCTTTTATTAAAATACATCAGGTCCCGTCCCATGTTCCCAGAGAAATTACCAGCTCGGAAAAGGTGATTGTAAATCTTTTTTTTTTTTTCTTTTAGTCATAGACCCCATTTAAACCGAGCAGTTGAAAGCGCCCGGAAATCTGCACTTACACAATATCTAACATCGCCCGAGGCGAATTCACGAAGTTTCTTAGGGGTGGGGAACGAAGAGGAAGCGTCCCCGGTAATAAAGTGCAGACGCTAGGTATTTAGAAGTGGTTAACGTATCTCAAAGCCCAAGTCAGGAGACCCCGCCGGTCCCGAGACCCGCGGGGGACCGCAGTTCGAGACCCGGTCGCCGCCCAGACGGCTGTCGCCGCTCGCCCCGGCCCGCCGCCGGGGAAAGCTCCGCCGCGCGCCCCACCCCACCGGTAAACAGCAACTCCCCGAGCGCCGCGTCCGCCTCAGCCTCCGCCCCCGCCAGCGCCGCGCACCATTTTCTGAGAGGAAGTGTGGGGAGTCCGGTTAGGCACCCCGGCCCTGGCTCGACTCCGCTTCCCGAACGCGCCCCGAGGCTGCGAGGGGCGGACGTGACGGGGGGGGCCGCGCGCAGGAAGCAGAGACCGCGGCGGACGGACCCCCGCGCTTCCCAGGTCCCTGCCGTCGGGCTTAGCCCCGGGCCGCTCCTCCGCTAACCGGCGTCGCGCCCTGCTCCCGGCCTCGGTGGGACGCGTCGCCGAGAGGAAACGAGGCCAGCACAGCCCCCGAGCGGCCACCCGGCACTTACCCATCCATGGCCCAGATGGAGGAGCGCGTTGTGCGGGGATTGACGGGCTCACCGCGGGCGGAGGAAGCGGGCGGCGGCTCCCGGGACCTGCGAGCGGAGCCGCTCCGCAGCCCGGCCGGTCAGAGGTGGAAGGAAGAGTGGGAAACAGGGGCGGGGACCGGGCACGCTCTCGCCAGCGCCGCGCCCCCGCCCTCCCAGCCCGCGAGCGCGTTCCCGCCTCGCCTGGCCCCGCCCCCTCGGCGTCGACGCCCTCCCGGGACTCGGCAGGACTCCAGGGCGCCCTCTTCCCGCCTTCGCCTCTTCGCCCCGCCCCCCGCCCGTGCCTCGGCGCGCGTGCGCGCCCCCCGCCCCCAGCGTCGCGCCTACGTTCGCGGGAACGCGCGCCTTGTGCTTCCCGCTTCGAGACTCGCCCTCCTGCGAGCCCGCGGGCCTTCCGGCTTCCCGGACTAAGACTCAGGGCCCTGAATGTTGCTGCCTAGAAAAGCCTCCGGACCCCAGGGGACTTTTGAAGCGGCGTTAAGTTGCTACTGCCGGGCGACACTCCAGGCAGCACGGCAGGGGACCCACGCGACGGCTACGGGGCAGGGATGGGCAATGGTCTTTCCGAACCTGAGAGCAGCGACGGTAGCCTGTCCGCCGGGCCATGCCCAACCTCTGAGACCCGCACTGGCCGGATAGGTGTGGTTGGGAAAGATATTAAGTAAATGAGACTGCCCTGGACTGAAGTCCATCTTCATTTTTACACGGTTTTAATCTGAGTGCTTTTCTACCGAACAGTGTAATGCTACAAGAAACTTTAATCGCATAGCTATTTAATGGCCATCATATTGCCAGTATTTTATAAGTTTATTTATTCATCCCTCTGCGGGGCGGGGCTGGGGGAGCGTTATAGGAAAGGATTGATGTTTTTCCAGGTGAAAATAAACGAGAGGTCTCTGAAATTTCACAGCCAGAAAATTTTTTGTTTGAACCAAAGCCTTTTCCTCTGGTATGAGCAAAAACAAGTTATATGTAAAACATAAAACAGCGATTTACTATATATAATGCGTATAACTCGTGAGAACATGCTTTTCCCCCTCTTTTATAGCACATCTACTTCTGAACAGAGTGCTTTTTCAATTCGCAGATCATTGAAATTTGAGCCATTTAAGCCATGTCTTCAGAGTCTGAAGTGTAGGAGGGAGCCTGCCCACACCATTTCAAAGGAAGTAACAACTAAAATCTATCTTTCCTGACTACCTACTTTAAAATAAGTAGACACGTATTTTTTTAAAAAAGAAGCATAACCAGTTTGTAATTCAAGAAGGTCATTTTTTTAAAGAAATTTCACTTCCCATTTTCAAGATGTCAAAAACATTTCGTATGTTAAATCTAAACATTAACTTATGTTTGGAGACATTTCCACCCTACATTGCTATATGGGATTTTAAAATAGCAACTTGGTATAGAGGCACATAGTTGTGCCTATAATTCCTACCCGAATTTAAGGCCACCTTGAGCTACGTGTTATGTTCCAGGCCATCCTGGGTCACAGAAAAATATAATAAAATGTCAGAGAAAAGCAGCCGACCAGGTGATGATAGCACATGACTTTAATCCCAGCACTCATTCAGGAAAAGAGAGGGAGAGAAGAGGAGGAGAGAAAGGGAGGAAGAGAGAAGTGCTGATGAAGTGTTTCTATTGCTGTATTTGAGGTAGATTTTGTTTCCTTTTTTGTTTGTTTGTTTGTTTTGTGTTTGGTTTCCATTGGTTGGATTTTTCGGGACAGGGTTGAGATCTCTGTATAGCCCCAGGCTGTCCTGAAACTCACTCTGTAGACCAGGCTGGCCTTGAACTTGGACTTATGCTTGCCTACTGTTAACTATTTTTAATTACAGTATTTTAATTGCCTTTATTTTAATACTCCATAGTGCTTCATAATTTAATGTGCCACATTTTAATTTTTTTCCAAAATAGTGGCCGCTTGAATTATTTGTAGCTATTCAAAATAATTAACAATGCCACACAGAACATCTCATAGTTATGACCACATATGATTACATCTGAGGAATGGAATATTATAAATAGAATCCCAGAACAAAAGGTATAAGCACACCAAGTTTGATGAATACCGTGAAGGCAATTTTAAAGACAATATGCCAGTTTACAAGGTTTTTAAAAAAAAATTACTGAAAACATCATGTCTCTCTTAACCCTGAACCTTTAAATAAATAACAGTTATCACAAATGTTGGGTTTTTTGAGACAGGGCTTCTCTGTGTAACAGCCCTAACTGTCCTAGAACTCACTCTGTAGCCCAGGCTGGCCTTGAACTCACAGAGATACCAAGTTCTACACCACCATGCCCAAAATTTTTTTAAAATTAAGTATATTAGGGTTAGGGATTTATCTCAGTGGTAGAGCGCTTGCCTAGAAAGCGCAAGACCCTGGGTTCGGTCCTCAGCTCTGGAAAAAAAGAAAGAAAAAAATTAGGTATATAAAATGTGTTAGTTATGGGGGTTGGGGATTTAGCTCAGTGGTAGAGCGCTTGCCTAGGAAGCGCAAGGCCCTGGGTTCGGTCCCCAGCTCCGGAAAAAAAAAAAAAAAAAACAACAAAAAAAATAAAAAATAAAAATAAAATGTGTTAGTTAGTATGTACATATGTGGGGAGTGCCTGTGGAGAGGCCACATGAAGACATCAGATTCCCTACAGCTAACATTCTAATCCACATGACTCGGGTGCTGAGAACCAAAATAGGGTCCTCTACAAGAGCAGTTAAGCGTCATTAACTAGGCTATCTCCAGTCCCAGTTGTTACTCTTTAAAACTCATGCAGTCTACCTGAGCCTCATTCTCCATACCAAGTCACTCTAAAAAGTCTATATCACCGAATAAAACTAACAAAACTGTACTTTATTTCCTAAACAAGCCCAGCTTTCTAACAAAGGCCTAGATCATTGAAAACAGTTTATAAACCAAAAACAAGATGAAATGTTCTCTTTTCCATGCCCCTTTGTCCTAAAGTCAAAGAATTTACGGAGTGATCTCTATGAGCTTGAGTGTCACTCTGATTCAAAATGGTAGACAGGGGCTGAGGGATGACTCGGTCAGAGAGAGGGCTGCTGCACAATCATGATGGATGGCCTCATCAAGCCAAATCCTGGAGCTCCAGACTCAGTCAGAGACCTCAAAACAAAAAGTGGAGGAGGGTGGAGAGATGGCCCAGTGGTTAAGAGCGCTTGTTGCTCTGGAGGACGGCGCCCAGGCCCTGCACAGTGGTTCATAACCGTCACTAATTCCAGTTCTAGGGTGTTCCATGCCCTCTTCTGACCTCCGAGGGCACCAAGCACACACACGGTGCACATACATACATGCAGAGAAAGCATTCAACAATTAAATAAACCTGTCAGCCTGACATAGTAACGTTGTAATTCCAGCACGTCCCAAGGCCATCCTGGTCTTCAGAGCGAGTAGTATCCAGGACAGTCAGATAGCCAGGACAACACAGAGAAACCCTGACTTGAAAAACCAAAAAGTAAATAAGTGAAATTATGTATATTAAAGTGGAAAGCTATTGTTGAAACTCCTGATGCTAACCTCTGGTCTCTGCGCACACACACACACACACACACACACACACACACACACACACACACACACACATCAACAATAACAACTGCCAGAGGGTAGAATGGAGTTTGCTTCTTAAAGCCTATGTTCTGGATTTTAGGTATTCCCATACTCTATATAGCATAAAAGAGACCTGGTCTTTTCTAATTTCTGGGTTTTCAGAATGATTTTACACACACGACTTTGGTATAAGCACTTAATACTATACTGTCTTCTTCATGCCAAAGAGGATAACCTCTGCAGGTTACCGTAGACTTTGAAAAGATAGTTCTAAAGAATTTAGCTTATACTATCTCCCCTGTGTTTTTGTTCTGGTTTGCTAATGGAGTCCCCCCCTGAACCTTGTTTAGCTGATAAGAGGCACATCCCTTCGTCCTTATGTTTACCCATAACCTTTGAACGCTCCCCTGAAGCTACTCTACTATGCAGTGCTTAGTTAACATTTAACCCGCACTCCTGTTTACAGGTAAGACTTCTTAAGACAGAGCAATCAAAAACGTACATGCCATTGGAGTTCAAAATTAATACCAGCCACTAGTTGAATCTCAGGGTGTCATTACCAAAATGTTTCTATCATGACAGTTTCAAAATTATAACTATTGACGTCTATTCCTTAAAATTGAAACTTGTGAGATCTTCTCACTAAATGAAGAAGACCCGCTTCAAAAGTTTATATACTGTGTGACTCTATTTCTGTAGCATTTTCAAAAATGACGAAATTAAATAGAGGAAAAACAGATCGGCGTTTGGAAGAGATTAGGAACAGGACGCAGGGAGTAGATCCCCATGATTATGGTGGAGGTGCCTACAAAGTGTTTCTTGTGTATCCCCAGCAGATTACTCTGAAAGACCGTTCTAGATAATCTATCACTGTATTTTCCTAGTGTTTTGCTTCTGGTTTCCTTAATAAATTCCTCCCCTGAGACTACCATGAACAATGTCTGTTTCCTCATCTTGTGACTGCCATAATGCAGTCACCTGCACGTGGACAGCACCTGGTGCGGAGGACTCTTCTGTCTACACTGAAGGTGCTGTTATCTCCTCTCACTGTGGTCAATGTCCAGCCCTTGCCAGACTTGCTTTGGACATTCCTGGTCTCTACATGAAGCACTTTTCCAAAGAGGGAGGAGACTTTGTCCCCTGTCTTTTTGTCATCTTATATCACAGGACTCCCTATGTTGCCTATTTCTTAATGTAATCATCCTTTCTATTTTTAGTCAGAGAAAAATCTTTAGAGTTTGGAACAGAGGACTGTCCAAGTGATAAAAACTAATGTTTTAAGAACCATTCCCCTTGGGCTGGAGAGATGGCTCAGCGGTTAAGAGCACTGACTGCTCTTCCAGAGGTCCTGAGTTCAATTCCCAACAACCACATGGTGGTTCACAGCCATCTGTAATGGGATCTGATGCCCTCTTCTGGTGTTTCTGAAGACATCTACAGTGTACTCATATACATTAAATAAATAATTTTTTTTTTTAAAAAGAACCATTCTCCTTAAACATCCTGTCGTTGAAACTAGTACCTCTAGCTGATGTAATGGTACACACCTTTAGTCCCAATACTCAGGAGGCAATCAAGTGAATCTCTGTGAGTTCAAGGCCAGCTGGGTCCACAAAGAACTCCAGGACATCCAGACATCCAGGACTTTGTAACAGAGAGAAACCTTGTTCTGAAAACCAAACTAAGCCAAACCACCTAACCAAAAAAGAAGGGGAAGGGGGAGGGGGAGGAGGGGGAGGAGGGGGAGGGGGAAGAAGAGGAGGGAAGGGAGCGTGTGTGTGTGTGTGTGTGTGTGTGTGTGTGTGTGTGTGTGTGTGTGTGTGTTTTGCCTACATGGATATCCGTGCACTGTTGGCATGCCTGGTGCCCTCAGAGGCCAGAAGGCATTGGATCTCCTGGAACTGGAATTACAGATAGTTGCAAACCAGTAGGTATGTGGGTGTTGGGAATTGAAGCTAGGTCCTCTGTCCAGCCACTATGACAAAATTCTTGCATAGAGAAATCTGATGAATCTCCAGGTTTCCGAGTGTATGTTGGTGTTGGGAAGATAGTGTACCCAGAGGGCATGGAGTTCTTACTCCACCCTTGTATCTTTCCATATACACCTCTTCTGCCTGGATGTCCCTGAACCATTCACACTGTCCTTAAATTCCTGATCTCTCTTCCCCCACTTCTCAAATGTGACAATTATTAACATGCTCCATCACAGCTGGCAAGATTTTTAAATAAACAATTTTCAAGCAATTTTGAATTTCAGATAAATTTCAAATATATCAAATATGCAGATCCTATATCACTTTCGCTACTGTAGCTTACATTGGGACAGTATATTTAATGAAGTTACATAATTCTGATATGTTATTACTGAAGTCGTTACTAAGAGTTCCTTAGTTTTTACCTAATAATGTTTATCTGACCTATTATCCTATCTAACATAGCAAATTACATTATTAGGTCCCCTGAGGATCCGTTTTTCAAACCTCCACATCTTTGAACAATACTATTCAGATTCCTTCAACTATAATTTGCTGGTTTTGTCCTACAATTATCGGATTAGAAAGGAAGACTACAAAGATAAAAATGATGTGTATTAGCACTGTGATTCGTTGGGGCTGAGATTGAACACCCAATAGAGATAGAGTTTATGGTTTTCTTTATGTAAAGTGGTTCTCTCTCTCTCTCTCTCTCTCTCTCTCTCTCTCTCTCTCTCTCCCTTCCTTCCTTGTTTCCTTTCTTTCTTTGTTTCTTCCTTCCTTCCTTCCTTCCTTCATTTCTTTCTCCCCTTCTTTCTCTCTTTCTTTTCCTTCATCCTTTATCCAGAGTGTATTCTCTGAAAGGACAGCATCAAGAGCAGCTCATGCTTAAGGAATGGGGCATCTGGGGTTGGGGATTTAGCTCAGCGGTAGAGCGCTTGCCTAGGAAGCGCTCCTTGAAGGAACAGCATTCACCTAATTTGTTTGCGATGACTTTGTACATATTTAATTTTTTCATTGCAGATTCACAGATATTTATTTTACACTCTGATTTTGAACCAATGTCATTTTATCTTAATATCCAAATTGCTCTAGCCATTGGCCAGTGGGAGCTATTTAAGCTGACTTCTGTGCTACATAACATCGGTGGGAGTGTTTTAGATTTTTGTTTGGTCTCTAAATATTTCCCAGGTTGGTTTCAAACTCGTGGACACAAGGATTCCTTGTTTCAGCTCCTGAGTCCTGGAACCACAGGCATAAACTACTGTACCCAACTACGTCTTACTGAACACTTCTTCATTTTTATGGTATTACAAGATGTTCCAGAGTCATCTTGTTTATTTTTTGCCTCTGTGTGAGGATCAGCCATTTGTCAAAAAACATCTGGGTACTAAGTGTACCCACCGCGTCTAAGTTTTTAACTTGAGAATTTCCAAAGATCTAGTCAGTAATGTAGTGTGTATATGTGTATACTTGTGTGTGTGTGTGTGTGTGTGTGTGCGCGTGCACGTGTATGTGTACATGTGTGTGTATAGGTGTATATGCATGAGCGGGCATGTGTGCAGGCCAGAGGACAGCCCTAGGCACTATCCACTTTATCTTTTTTTTTTTAAGCTTGGTTGAGTTGGAGCGTTTGCTCTCTCTCTTTTTTTCAAGATTTATTTATTTATTTATTTTTAAAGATTTATTCATTTATTATATCTAAGTACACTATAGCTGTCTTCAGACACACCAGAAGAGGGCATCAGATCTCTTTACAGATGGTTGTGAGCCACCATGTGGTTGCTGGGAATTGAACTCAGGACCTCTGGAAGAGCAGTTGGTGCTCTTAACTGCTGAGCCATCTCTCTCCCCGGCCCCGCTTTATCTTTTTAAAGACAGATTTTCCTGCTGGCCTGGGACTCATTGATAAAGGTAGACTGGCTGTCTAGTGAGCACCAGAGATCACTTGTGTCTGCCTCCCTGGTTCTGGAATTACAAACATGCACCATCACACACAGCTTTCATTCTTTAAGAAAACAAAACACAGGGTTGGGGATTTAGCTCAGTGGTAGAGCACTTGCCTAGGAAGTGCAAGGCCCTGGGTTCGGTCCCCAGCTCCAGAAAAAAAAAAAAAAGAAATAAAATGTAAATTTAAAAAAAAAAAAAAGAAAAAAGAAAACAAAACACAAAGACAGAGTTTGGGGATGACACTCAAGTCCTTGTGTTTGGTTCCTTATCAATTGAATGATCACCACCCTGATGTCTGTTGTGGGATGTCTATGCTATGATCAGTATGAACTTACACTCCCTGGTTTACTTTAGTTCAGCCTCCCCTCACCCATACATTTCAATAGCAGATCAGGAAACTGAATCCTGGGAAATAAAACCATTATGTCACATTGTCTCTTCTTCAGGTCTACCACTGTTCTGGAAATGGACCCCAGGGTTGTTCCTAATTTATAGACAACATACTTTATCCCCAGTCTTTACTCTTTCAAGTTTCAAAATGCCACTGAACCTTCAGGAATATCTCACTTGCTAAAAAGGGTGCTGACTCGATTCTTGTTAAACCCCACTGTTGTCCCTGATTTGGGAACACAATGCCAAGCATTCTTCATCGCCTGTTTCGTGGGCTCTATCAGTGTGCTGGTATCATTACTGTTGACATTTCTGGTTACTCTCACTCCTTGTCTTGGGCCATCACTCTCAGTTCTGTGGCACACAATGACTTTCATTGTCACTAAGTTTCTGACTCTTCCCATCCAGCCTTTCACCAGCCCTTAGCATAAGCTCTTCCTGGCTTATCCACATCTAAGTGACTAAGCGACCGGTGCCTGGTCCTAATCCTTTTAAAGAAGGTGCAAAAAGAACCAAAAAAAAAAAAAAAAAAAAAAAAAAAGAAGGTGCAAAAAACTGCTCTAAGGTAGCAGAAAATCGCTTTCCTTCCGTGTGCGTGTGTGTGTGCACGTGTATATGTGTTCATGTGTGTCTGTGCATATGTGTGTATGTGAATAGCTCAAGACGGCTTCTGCACTGACTCACCATTCCTTTCATCTGATGAAGTACAATGTTAATAAATATTATAGATGGCCATAATAGTGTTACTATTGTCACTGTCCTATGGGGAGAAAGATAGTTTCTTTTTGGGTATCTGAGACTACATAAAAAGCAGGAAATATAAATCTTTTGCGGGGGGGGGGGGGGCACTCACTCGGTAGATGCGATCGGCTTGGAACTTGCTATCTGTGGTAAATCAGGCTATCCTCAAACTCCCAGAGATCTGTCTGCCTCTACTTCCTAAATGCTGGAATTGGAGGCTTGGGCCACCAAGCCCAGCAGGAAATACAAATTCTACTTTGCAATGAGAACAAAGCCTTCAGTCTGGTCACTAATTCAAACTTGTCCGTAGAATCCTTCGGTAGACACCCTTGACAACGAGCCAAGAGGGTTGCTTAGCATATACCTATTTTCCTCTCCCAGACTTGCCCTTCCTTGAAATAATAGCCTTATGCAAAAAGCAGGCTCTAGTCTAAGGTCAGTGGAAAAGTTCCTGGAATGTCAGACAACTGGCTAGAGCTGTTCTCCCTTCCCAGTGTGGCTCAAAAAATGCTTAACTGCTGCTGATTCCACAGGACACCAGGCAAATGTTCAACCTTGAGTAGGCAAATAAGCAGAAGGTCAGTCTAAAAAAGAAGAAACACACACACACACACACACACACACCACACACACACACACACACACACACACACACACACACACACACAGGAAAATAGAACCCTGACTGGAAAGTTTCTCCCTGAGAATGTATTATTTATGTAACTGGAAAATTGAACCTCCCTGCCTCACTCTCATCCACGTGGTAGAAAGTCACTTGCACCAGGGGCTTAGGTCGTCTTACTGTGTGCCTTCAAAAACACAGGGAGGATGAGACCTTAATCAAAAATTTAATTTTGTGGAGGAGAGCAGGAGGACCACACGTAGGAGGAATGTACTTGTCGGGGAGTAGAAGCACGGTATTTCCAACACTTGACCCTTGTGTAGCAAACCACAGACCATCAGGAGATCTAGTAGGAAGAGGCTGTGGGTCTTGATTTTTTTTTTTAAAGATTTATTCATTTATTATATATAAGTACCCTGTAGCTGTCTTCAGACACACCAGAAGAGGGCATTGGATCTCTTTACAAATGGTTGTGAGCCACCATGTGGTTGCTGGGAATTGAACTCAGGACCTCTAGAAGAGTAATTGGGTGCTCTTAACCACTGAGCCATCTCTCCAGCCCGTGGGTCTTGATTTTTAAACTCATTTCAAACATCAGGGACAATCCGGAAAGGCAGAGGTAAAGAAACTGTCACCTATTCTACCGTTATCAATGAGGCAGGAGGAAGCTTGTGTTGATCAAGGGAATGTCAAGAATTTCTCTTTCTCAACATGTAAATGCGGTAATTCTGTTTCTCAAAAGTCATATCTGTCTTTGGGAATTGCAGGTGTATTTGACATATTTACCGACAGGATACTAGGAAGAATTAGGTGGAAATACCTCCAGTGGAAATTGGACGACACAAACTCCCCCTGAACTTTCTTGCTAAGGCTATTTTCAAAACAAAATGAATAATTCAGACAAGAAAATGTTTGACTTGAGAAAGGAGGCTAGCTCCTGGTGTGAGAGCAGCCGTGGGAGTGGGGACCAGCAGGAGATGAGGATAGGAAAGGCCATTTTAATGAAGGAAATTTGAGCAAAGGAGATTTTCTCAGAAAGAAACACATTAGAAGTGTGCCTAAGAACCTGGTAATGGGTGCTTTTGATCCTTTAGCCTTGAAATAGAATATCCATTAAGAATTAGGTCTGCCCATATTTAACAGAAAACTCAAAAGTAACTGGAGAAAAATTTTATTTTTGTTTTGAAAATAGTCAAAGTTACAGACTCACTTTTTTCATGTTCATTAAAAACCCAGTCTTCATCTGGTTTTGTCATGTGAGTACTTGACTCTCAGTATCACAGTGGCTGAGAGATCTTTTGAAAAGCTTGTCTAGAGACTGGAGAAAGGGCTTGTGGCACAGGCACGGGGACCTGAGTTCAGACGCCCAACGCCCAGGTAAATACAAGGTAGGTGGGGCAGCCCACCTATAATCCCAGCAATAGGAAGACAAAGGATCTCCCGGCAGCCACTAACAACCTCTGGTCTGTTATGGATTGCCCTGGAGCTGTTTGTATTTTGATGCTAATTACCCTTCCCCAAGAAGGAGTGCCTAGTCAGGACTCAGGTGACTTCTTCAAAACTTTATCCCCATTTTAACTTGTAAAATAAAGCAGGGGAAAGGAAGGTGGAGCTGAAGAGAAGGGGAAAGGAGAAAGAGGAGGCGGAAGGCAGATGGAGCTGAAGCACGTGGCCTGTAGAAACCGCAAGTTCTAAGGCATCTCCTAGCTGGGAAATAGAGTAGTGTAGTGGTAAGTCTGCCCAATCTAAGCATGCAGCTTGCATTTTTTTCTTTAATTTTTTTTGTAATTTAGCAATTAGATTTATATGTTAAACACTCAATCCACAATACATCCACACAATAATTTCATTGCCGATTAATAAAGATTTAAACCGCCCACTCAGACAAGATAAAATTGACCTAGTCCGCCTGGGTCTGGATCATCCTGCTCAGTTGTCTCCATCTTGATTTCTCTCCCTCCTCCTCCTTTCTCCTTCCTAGACTCCCCCACCCCCACCCACCCACACACACTCTTCCCTTCTCTTCACGTTATCCTGGACCTGCCTTGCTGCATAATGACAGCATCTTACGCTGGTCCTTCAGAAAGTCACGAGTAATCTCTGATAAAACTGTTGTCGTATACAGTGAAAACTCTTTTTTTTTTTTTTTTTTTTTTGGTTCTTTTTTTCGGAGCTGGGAACCGAACCCAGGCCTTGCGCTTCCTAGGCAAGCGCTCTACAGTGAAAACTTACAGGGTGATGAGTTACGAACAGGAGGGAGGATCGGCAAGGTTTGGAGATCCCTGGTAGTGGCCTGGGGGGCGGGGGGGAGGGCGCGGAGCCTGCTAGGACTGCCTTTGATGGCCCCCCGGTTAACATGTAATGAGTCAGAGACTACAAAGATTGCTGGCGGCTAGAACAATGTTCAGCTTCCTGCGTGCAGACGGTCCAGTTATGCTCTTCTGACAACCTAGGGGGAAAGAGAAGCTGGAGCCACCAAACTCTCGTTTAGGACTCCCTTCGAAGAGCTTGACTTGCGCTCTCGCTCTCGCGCTCTCCCTTAGGTTTGACACTCTCTAGTAATTAGTTCTCAATTTAAAAACAAAAACAAAACAACAAAAAAACATTTATATTAAAGCCAGATAGCAGTAGTGCACACCTTTAATTCCCAGCACTCCAGAGGTAGAGGCAGATCTCTGTAAGTTCAAGGACATCCTGGTCTACACAGCTAGTTCCAAGACAGCTAGGCTACACAGCCTAGTTTTGGGTCTCAAAAAATCAAAAAGGAAAAGAAAAAGTATGTTATTTGAATTATGTATTTGTGTGTGGGCGTGTACACACGAGTGCAGGTGACCTCAGAAACCAAAGAAGGTATCAAATCCCCTGGAGCTGGAGAGGTGGGAGGCGACAAGCTCTCCCACCTCCAGCATGGATATTGGGAAACTGACTCAGGTTGTCTTCAAAAGCTGTACTCACTCTTACCTACTGAGCCATCTCTCCAGCCTGGATTGGTCCTTACTTTACACCTAACACTTGCAGGAGATCATACCCCTCGGGTAAGAGAAAGGGAATATGATAACTTCATTTTGAGTTAACATAATGAGATTTTAAAATGATGATGATGATGATGATGATGATGATGATGATGATGATGATGTGGCTTTTTGGTCCCAGCAGTAAGTTTCCACTTCCCCAAGTCGCTTTCCCTTACCTGCAATGAGTCTTTCTGTCCCTGTTACACACAAAGGAGAGAGAGAGTTGGAGCCAACTGCAAGTCCCAGCCTCATAACTGTTTGTGTACTTGCGCAGGACAAGGAACACTATCACAGCTATTTCCACCCTTGTGCACTGTGGTAGTTTGAAAGAAATGTCCTCCCATGGGCTCATGTATTTGAAGACTTGTTCCTTTTTAGGGGGAGGCTTGAGAGGTGAGGGAACTTTCCGGACCTAGAGCCTTGTTGGAGGACGGATATCATTAAGGGCAAGCTTTGAGAAGGTATGTGGCCTTACCATTTCCAGTCCACTCTCCTGGCTTCCTGTGTGAGGGGATGTGACCTGCTTCCTGCTCAGGTTACAGCTGCTGACTCTTCTTCCAGCACCATAAGCCAAAATAAACCCTTCCTTCTGTGATTTGCTTTTGGTGGTGGTATTTATTTATTTATTTATTTTTTTTAAATCACAGCACAGAAAAGTAACTGATACATGGCAAGGCAGAGACTCCAACTTCTGTGTTTATGGGCAGAGACAGGGAGCCAGTCCTGGCTATGGAAAGAGTTCATCAACACCTTTAGACTGATACCAAAAGAGAGGAGGTAGTCACCAGGCAGAACACTGGAAGCCCAAAGGAAGAGTCAAACCTCCTTGTCCTCGGAGGCATCCATTTCTGGGACCCCTCTCTGTTCAGAGAGTCTGTGACACTTACAAATACATTTTGCTTATGCACTGCTCTGAACTCTTTTCTGTCATTTAATTCTTTAGCTGACAGAGAAAAAGAATGACCTACTAGCCAGTATGGTATACACACTCCAAAGGAGTCAGGGTTGGTCTGAGCCCAATAGAGAGGTTTGCCAGCTTGGCTTGGGGAGGAGTGAGGTCAGATCCCAGACTTCAGAGAAAGACTGAAGACTTCAAAGTCAGTCTCAGGATTTACTAAGGAAGACTGCTCCTGCCTTGGAAAACCTCCAGAGATAGACTTGCCTAAGACCGCCGCTTCTGACCCCTGCCACTTCAGCAGGCTGCTCTCTAGCTCTCCACACACTTGCTCTGCAGAGGACTGCTCTCAGCTGCCTTCCACAGACCAGCTAAGAGCCGAGAGCTGTAATGTGCCAGCAGCCTGTGCAGTGCTGGGTACCCCTCTACTGAGAACTTTCCTGTGTGGGGTCCTATGCAAGTCTTTCCTGTTTAAATTGTTAATCCTTCATTGCAGATAAAAGTTCTCCTCACTTTTCTTCAGCTGTGGTCACTCCATTCTTGGAGGGAAGGTGAGGCAAGAACCCAGTGGAATCAACGGTATGAGTGTTAGACTGAACAATGAAACAAGGAGTAAAGCAGGGCATTATCTGCACACATGTGAGAGAGTCAGGGCCTGCCCTCCCAAGCCATGCTATGCTGTATACACTGTGCCGTCCCACACTGCCTCACGTCGAGACTGTCTGACCTGTCCTTCTCTACATGGGATCCATGAAGACTCTGGAGAGACGTCTTCCTAGGAATAGTATCTGGGACGTGGCTCAAACCTGATCACACACCCATTTCTATACAAGACAACGGCAAAGGGATAAAGATTGTATTGACCAAGATCAGGGATTCTCAGCCCCAGCTCCTGTTTCCTGGGTCATCCCTGCTGTAATTTGGTTTTGGAAAGGCTCCCTAAAGGTCCACGAAGGCTTTGCCCCAGTTAGAGACTATTGGGAAATGGTAGGAAATGTAGAAGAAAGGCCTAGTAGGATGGCCTTGGGCTGTCGGGAGCTTTTCCTCCCACTAGATTGTGGGAGCCATCCCTTCCTTTGTCTGTCTTCTTCCAGGTCATGAATAAGCTTCAATTTACTCATGAAATAGGAAGGCTCTGGGGCTTGTTCTACCAGGATGTGCCTCCTAACACAGGACTAAAAGCACTGACCGGAAGCTTCAGACCTCTGGATAAGCTGGTTGGCTCAGGCATTCATTAGAGTAAAAGTGGCCAGGACAACCCCCTACTGATTTCACGAGAATCCCTTTATGTAAGAACTGGACTCAGAATGCAGAATGTTCTAAAATTCTCCCAAGTTATTTTAATCTGCATTCAAGGTTAAGAATTACTACAGTAGGCCAAGCACTGTGGTGGCTCACACCTTTAATCCCAGCACTCAGGAGGCAGAAGGATCTCTATGTGGTTGATGACAGCCCGGTCTACACAGTAAATTCCAGGACCGGCCAGGGCTACACAGTGAGACCCAGTCTGTCTAGGAGGGAGAGGGAGCATCCCCAATCATGAAGGAAAAAAAAAAAACAAAACAACCAAACAACAACAACAACAAGTAAGCAAGCAACTTCTGAGCTTAAAGTCTCTTCTCTTGAAACTCTTCATCAAATGGAGAGAATGCGGGAGAACCACAGTGAAGGATAGGGGATAGAAACTACATTTGTACACTCGGAAGTGAAGCAGAAATCAAGACATCCCCACATCCTTAAACAGCCAGAAATGAACGGGATTCACCACCACCAAACCAGCCCCATAGAAGCAGTGAAAGGTGTCCTCCCCCAGCAGTGAAAGGCTGCTATCCACCCGGGGAGGTGTGAGCGTGTGTGAAAGCTAGCAGCAGAGCACACACCCGGGAGAAAGAAAATCAAACCTCAGCTTTCTGAAAAACCACCAAACCATGGAGATGAGCAAGAAAGCAAAATGTACACAGAGCACTGGGAGAAAAAAACCAGTAAGCTTGTCTTCTCTTAGCCACAATACTCTTCAATACAAACAGGCTATTTACTCAAGGAAAGATATCAGTGGGAAAGACTCACTGGATGGGTGTTTTAAAAAAAGAAACAGGGGGGCTGGAGAGATGGCTCAGCGGTTAAGAGCACCCGACTGCTCTTTCAGAGGTCATGAGTTCAATTCCCAGCAACCACATGGTGGCTCACAACCATCTGTAAAGAGATCTGATGCCCTCTTCTGGTGTATCTGAAGACAGCTACAGTGTACTTATATATAATAAATAAAAAAAAAAAAAAAAAAAAAAAAAGAAACAACACAGACACAGTTACATGTGGTCCATAGGAAAGCATCTTCACTGGAAAGGTATACACGGATAGGAAAGGGAGAGGCGGGGAAAGATCACTGAGCAAACATGAATCAAAAGGGAACAGGAGTCTCTGTGATTGTATTAAATCTAATTCATAATTTCATTGTGCTGGATTAAAAATTCTATTTAAGACGTTAATGAGCTGGGTGTGGTGACATACTCTTTTAATCCCAGCAGAGGCAGGTACTGAGGCAGGTAGATGGATCTCTGTGAGTTCGAGGCCAGCCTGGTCTACATAGCAAGTTCTAAGCCAGCCAGAGCTACATAGTGAAACCTTTATCTCAAAAAAGAAAAATAAGAGTTGAATAAACTGGATGTGTCTGTAATCTGAGCACTAAGGAGGTGAAGGGAGGAAGGCTAGTGTTGCTGGGCTGTAGTTCAATTGCAGCGCTCAGGAGAAAGAGACAGAGGCAGGTGGATCTCTGTGAGCCTAGTCCAGGACAACCAGAACTACAAAGAGGAACCCTGGTTTTTTTGTTTGTTTGTTTGTTTGTTTTTTTAGATTTATTTATTATGTTATGTATATGAGTACACTGTAGCTGTCTTCAGACACACCAGAAGAGGGCATCAAATCCCATTAAAGATGGTTGTGAGCCATCATGTGGCTGCTGGGAATTGAACTCGGGACCTCTGGAAGAGCAGCCAGCGCTCTCAAAGGATGAGCCATCTCCCCAGCCCTGAGAAACCCTGTCTTGAAAAACCAGCCTTGGATTCATAAGACCATGACTTAAAAAATTATTTTTAAAAAATCCAAGAGTCAATGAAGCGGGCTGTTCATTAATGACTGAATAAAATAAATAAATCGGAGAATTCAACAGGAAGAAATAGCTATTCTAAATAGCTATTCTAAATAAATATACAATGAATACAGCAGCATTCAGTTATGGAATACAGACACCATTAGCTATAAAAGGGGAGACAAATTAGAATATATTCAGACCCTTTTTGTATCTTACTCTATTAGTATAATTATCCAAATCAAAACATCCACAAGGAAACATTAAATCTATACTGCAGGCCTACATGGTCTAACAGACCGCTGACCTTGCCTGACCTCCAGCAGATTGCAGAATGAGCTGCAGGCTGTATACTTCCTTCTCGTCAGCAAGGGAGCCCGTCCTCTAGGGTAGACCATAGTCTAAGGCTATACATAAGTCGAATCTCAGCAAATTCAGTATAATTCAAATCATGGCATTATCTTCTCTGAGATAAGAGTCAGCAAGAGAAGCTTTAGAAATTGTACAAATACGTGTAAATTAAGCAACAGTCTCTTGAATGAACCAGCAGCCACTGAAAAATAAAATAAGAAAAAAAAAAAAGGAAGTTTAAAATGTCTTGAAAGGAACGAAAATGAAAACACAGCGTATTGGAACCGCCAGGATTCGGTTAAAGAACAAAACGAAGCGGTGTTCAGAGGAAGTCTACAGGAAAGAGTGCTTGCATCAACAAAGTACAAAGATTGCAGACGCACAACCGAACAATGTATCATTTGGAACTAGAAGATAAGAACAAACAGGAACTTAGTAAAAGGAAAGAATTACAAATAAGACTCCCTGTGACAGTCCTGGGGCTGTGGCAGCGGAGGAGGCTCAGGTAGTAAAATGCTTACACTGAAAACACTGGGACCTGAGCTAATTCCCAGAACTCACACACAACGAGCCCTGAGTGGTGGCCAGACACAGCTGGATCCCTGGGGCTCCCTGGCCAGCTCAGCTAGATTAACCAGTGAGCTTCAATTTAAGACCTCAAACTGTGCAACCACTGGAAGGAGGTAGAAGAGAAATGCCTTAGAACAACAGTATGACAGAGATCTTTTGCGTCTGACCCTCAAAGCACACGACATGAAAGCAATAATTGACCAATGCGATCGCATCAAACTAAGAAGCTGGTCCTGCTTCTGAAAGGAATCAAAGAGCGAAGTGCAGGATGGCAGGAAAGACTTACGGACTTCTGACAAGGATTTGTTTCCAGAATCAATAAGGATCTCGACAGAGAAGGGAATCAGAAAAAAAGTGGATTACCTGGGTAGATACTTTACAAAATGTATTAATGTATATTAATGGCCAAGGAGTGTACAAAACATCGTCAATATCACTTATCAACAGGGAGATGCACATCACTTAGAAGTTATAACATCCCAGTTAGATTGAGTGCCACTGAAATAAGCGACAAATGGGGTTGGGGGACTGGAGATAGCTCGGACTCAGTCTGTCTCAGAGGCTAAGAGGCACAATTATTCTTCTAGAGGACCAGAATTTGGTTTCCAACACCAACGTCTAAGAGTTCACAAACCATCTGAAACCCCAGTTCCAAAGAATCTGTTTCTCTCTTCTAGCTTCTGTGGGAACCTGCAAATAGGACACATACACACACACACACACAAATAATAGATTTTTAAAAAATACCAAATAACTGGTAAGGAGAAAGGAAGACACTCATATGCTATTGATGAGAATATGAATTAATAGTGATACCATTATGGGTAACATCACTGAAGTATCTCAGATCCTTGAGTGCAAGTTTCTGGTTGTGTCAAGTGGTGCAGGCTCACATGGTGTCTTACTGAGGCAAGACCCGTGAGAGGGCATGTGATGTTTGGCGAGAGTGTAAATAGGACTCAGCAGACAGTGACAGGATGATTGCATAGCTCCTTGTTGGTCTTGAGTCTCCACTGGTGTTCGCTTTGTGAGAGAGGCGCAGCAGAGAACTCCTGGCCCTCCAGCTGGTCCTGGTCGCTTCCATTGATTTTCACCGATTTGGCAGGAGGCCTGGCGGTTTCTGCTAGATCGTGCCACCACTGCTGATTCCTGTTTGGTATCCTGACAAATGGAGATTGAAATCGCCCCCAAAGAACTGCTTCTAAACAGGTCCACACCCCCTTGTCCTTTTGTCTTTTCTCCTCTACCTTTGGATGGTGGGCTAGAAGTGGGGGTCAAAGCATTTGAGAACCCTTATTAAAGTAGGTTTTGGGGTTGGGGATTTAGCTCAGCGGAAGAGTGCTTGCCTAGCGAGCGCAAGGCCCTGGGTTCGGTCCCCAGCTCCGAAAAAAAGAAGAAAAAAAAAAAGTAGGTTTTAAAATTATCTAAACCTACAGATAACTAGAACTTGAAGTCCTCTATGATCTGGCGATCCACTTAATATCCAGCATACTAAAGATCAATGTGTATGTTTAATATACCTGTATTCCCTCGTATTACAGCCAGGTAGTGGTCCACGCCTGCAGTTAGAAAGCTGAAGCAGAAGGGTTGCCATCAATTTGAGACTAGCCTGGGCCTGGAAAATAATCCTCAAACCAAAAACTAAGAAGCACTACAAGTTTAGAAGCAAACTTCCTTTTGTTGTTTTATGAGACAGAATCTTGCTATGCAGTCCAGGGCTTGCCTGGTACTCATTGCCTTCTCGCCTCAGCCTCCCAGTCGGTGAATTACAGTCATGGACCACCACAACCCACTTTCAGTAATGTTCTCTACAGTCATGTATTTTCTTTATAGGAGCAAGACCGGGGATCCTGGTCAGCATGTTGTTGGTTTTTTCCTTTAACCAACCTCAGCCATCGTTTTGCTTTCTGTTGCTACTGTCATTCATGACTTACATTCTAGAATTTTCTGTCATCCCTGTGGTGTGGCAAACCATCACAACAACTTGCCCTCTGGAGGCTTTTAGCAATTTGAAGGGACATTTTTGGTTGTTCAAACTGGGAACTGGCAATGGATGAGGAAAAGTCACACAACAGTGTCTGATGCCGCTATACTAGCCCTGCTTGTATACTAGCCCTGCTTGTAAACTGGGTTAAAGGGATAGACTTTGTGTTAGGAGTATTTTACTATAGTAAGTGGAAAAACTGACAAGGGGTGCTATCGGCATCTACAGATTACAGGCCAGGAAGCTATTGATCTTATTATAGAATGCCTGTGGCAGCCTTCTACAACAATGGGCTAGTTAACCACAAAGGCCAACCATCCCGAGGCTGGGAAATCTTACTGTCAGTTACTAGCTGGGTCATGAAGAATACGTCTGAGGATATCCATTGAGCAAACAGTTTTACTTTCAGAAATGAATTCTAGGGAAACATGGGTTCTGAGCAAGAGTACGTATATGCCCAAATGTTTTTTTTAACCGCGATACTTTATCATAGGGACAAGTTTGAAAATACCTAAATGTCTTAACTTTGTGTTTCACCACAGGTACAAAGGATTACATTGACTCAGAGAACATTCATATGAAGGAAAACTATAAGCTACTTTTAAAAAGCTACCTTATAAGGAACCAGTAAGATGGCTCAGCAGGCAAAGGTGTTTGTCACAAAAGCGTGACTACCTAAATTTGATCCTTGGAACTCCCTGAAAGGTGGGGTGGAGAGCTAACCCCACAGGGTCGTCCTCCACCTTCACATGCTCACCCGTAGCATACACGTTCACAGTCAAGTACACATGATGCACACACACACACAGACACACACACACAGTACAGCACACACACGTACCCAGCACACAAAGTAATATATATTAACACACACACACACACACACATACACACACACATAAACACACACACACACACAGAGTACAGCACACACACGTACCCAGCACACAAAGTAATATATATAATTAACACACACACACACACACACACACACACACAGTTAAGGTAGGTTTGTGGGGGGGGTATAAACATGAGCTCTGTGATACACTTACCTAAACAAAACCAGAAGTGGGCTTGCTAGTACATGCCTGCTACTCCAGAATTTGGAAAGGCTGACATGGGAGAAATATGAGTTTCAGGTCAGCCTGGGCTACATAGGAAGACCCTATTTTAAACATAAAAAAAACAAAAACAAAACTATGTTTCAATACAATGTAGCAGATATAAAATCTTCCCTCTGCTTTAAAATTCTTATCAGAACTAATGTAAATGTTTCAGTCTTAAAAAAGACGGAAAATGTAATGATAAGCAAAGACCAGTGTTAGAAGAGGATGCTTGCCTCCCCTTTGTCCTCGAAATTGCATATCACCAGAGAAAATAGAAATGAAAGTCCAGCGATGAGATTATCTTACAATGATTGCATAGCCACTGGCAGTAATGAAGCAAGCAAAAGGAGACACAGGAATTCTATGGGCAAGGTTTGGTACCGTATCAGAAGCAATTGCCACACTCTGAAAATCCCAGGGATTTCTCAGAAGGCCACTCTGGGGCAGAGTGACCTGTCTTGTGTGAAAAGAAAATGAACATTTTCAAGGTATCCTTGACTGTTGTAAAGTCACTGAAAAGATCTGCTCTTGGTCATAACATACAGTTTATTTTTTTCTTTTAAAAAAATTTTTAAGTTAAAAATTTTATTAAAATTTTTTAAGTTAAAAAATTTTATTTACATTTTTAAAAGATTTATTTATTTATTATATATAAGTACAGTGTAGCTGTCTTCAGACACACCAGAAGAGGGCATCAGATCTCATTACAGATGGTTGTGAGCCACCATGTGGTTGCTGGGATTTGACCTCAGAATTTCTGGAAGAGCAGTCTGTGTTCTTAACCGCTGAGCTATCTCTCCAGCCCCTAAATTTTTTTAACTTAAAAAAAGTATATATTTGTGTGTGTGTGTGTGTGTGTGTGTGTGTGTGTGTGCACATGAAGGTACCCATGGAGTCCAAAAGAGGAGGACTTTAGATCTCTCAGATCTGGAGTTACAGGTGGTTGTTAGCCACCAGATGGAGGAGCGTTTAATGACAAAGTATAATGATCTGGGTGCAGTATCTGTAATCTTAGCTCTTGAGAGGCAGAAGCAGGAACATTGAGCGCTCGAGGCCAAAACATTTCTTTTAGGGCTTTAAATTTTATATAACCTATTTTGTTCTCTCAAAACAATTTTTTAAAGGTTTCTTTTAATTTATACGTATTCTCGCCTCTTGATGGCAGTCCTATAGGGAACCTCGTATTTTTTTGCCTTAACTCTAATTATAAATTGTCTATTCCGATGCTAACAGTGTCCTAGTGGACAAAATTGAGTCTTAAAGTAACACCGCCACCTAGCGGTAGTTTTGACTGTTTGCCTTCATTTCTCTTTGGTGTGCGCATGGACGTCCAGGAGCAGTTGAGGCCGTTATTTGAGATTGTGAAATTGCTTCCTAACGCTTCTTTCAGTTTTACATTCCTTGCTGCAATGTCTCCATCCTTTGAACCCTGGTTATGTTCTATCCTTTCGATTTTAGCCGTTCTAGTGGCTGCAAAGTGACGCAATCTCGTGGTATTTAGATGTATTAATGCTGCTAGGAGTTTCCGGTCCCGTCTGTTGCCTGTTTGCATGTCTTTTGGGGAGAATTTTCTATTCAGATCCTATGGGGTTTTTTGCTTTTGTTTTTGGAGTGTCCCTGAGTTGCTTAGTCTGAAACCATACTTTTGGTCTCAAACGATCCTCCTGCCTCAGCCTCCAACTGCACTGTTTCTAGATCTTTGATTTTTTTTTCCAACTTAAAAATTTAGCTTTATTTTTTTATGTGTGTGTGTATGTGTTTTGTCTGCGTGTGTGTTTGTGCACAAATGTGTGCAGTGCTCACAGAGACAGAAGAGAACCCTGGGTCCTCTGAAACAGGTACTATAGACAGTTGTGAGTGGCTGCATAGGTGCTGGGAATGAATTTGAGGCCTCTGGAAGAGCAGCCAGTGTTCTGACCACTGAGTCATATCTCCAGCCCCTTTGATCACTTTTTTCTTTTATTGTATTTTTTATTTACATTTTAAATGTTATCCCCTTTCCCAGCTTCCCCTCCAGAAACCCCCTATCCCACCTCACCCCCTGCTTCTATGAGGGTGCTCCCTCACCCACCCACCTACCCACTGATCACTTTTTGAAACTACGTGTACCTGTGTGCCACAGTGACTACAGCTTGCAGAAGCCCAGTTCTCCCCTTCCATCAGGTGCATTTAAACTCAGGTGGTCAGGCTTGGCAGTGAGTGCTTTTACCCATGAAGTCATTACAGTGCCCCCCCCCCCTTGCCCATTTTAAACTATACGGCCAGTTATCTTTCTTGCTACATTGCCAGTTTTTTCATAAATGCTAGGTTCTAGGTGTTTATCTGGTAGAAGATGTTAAATCTGGTTGGGTATTCTATAAATTGATCTTTTTTTTTTTTTTTTTTTGGTTCTTTTTTTCGGAGCTGGGGACCGAACCCAGGGCCTGCGCTTCCTAGGTAAGCCCTCTACCACTGAGCTAAATCCCCAGCCCCTAGATTGATCTTCCAATTTGCTCTTTTCTTTTCTAGGTGGGGGGTGTCATGTGAGCAGGCTGGTACCAAACTCACTGTGAAGTCAAGAATGGCCTTGAGTT
Source organism: Rattus norvegicus (assembly GCF_021556685.1). Lineage (NCBI taxonomy): Eukaryota > Metazoa > Chordata > Mammalia > Rodentia > Muridae > Rattus > Rattus norvegicus. The sequence continues at coordinate 79,626,703 of NC_141538.1, forward strand.
CCCAATCCACCTACCTCCTCTCCCTAGTGCTCGAAGGACAGCTGTGTCCCACCATGCCCAGCTGTTTTTCCATTCCTTGATAGCACGTTTTGAGAGTGGCTGAAAAAGTCGCTCAGAGGCCTCAGGCAGGCATGGTAACCTGCCTGTAATTCCAGCCTTCGTTCCCAGGCAAACTGACTAGGAAGATTAGCCCTGTTCTTCTGGTGAGCTCTGGGTTTGATTGAGAGACATTGCCTCAAGGGCATCAACCTTTAGCCACCACATGGACACAAACACATGTGCACCACATAATTATACCACCACACATGTAAGAACATATAACTCGGGGTTGGGGATTTAGCTCAGTGGTAGAGCGCTTGCCTAGGAAGTGCAAGGCCCTGGGTTCGGTCCCCAGCTCCGAAAAAAAGAACCAAAAAAAAAAAAAAAAAAAAAAAAAAAAAAAAAAAAAAAAAAGAACATATAACTCACACAGACATGAAAATGGGGGGCGCAGTTGTTAGGGAGAAAATAAGTTTACTTAGTACCAGGTAAGGGGCAGCAAGCGGGTTGACAATCCTGTAACTTGAGGCCCCTCTACCTAAGAAGTGCTAATCTGCTTGACCCCTATACCTTCTATCTCTCTTCTGGCTTGTGCTTCTGTTGCTGAGTCAAAACAACTCCAGGCTATGAGTGTTTACCTCTGGGTGTTCTTTTTTTTTCTTTTTTCTTTTTTTTTCGGAGCTGGGGACCGAACCCAGGGCCTTGCGCTTGCTAGGCAAGCGCTCTACCACTGAGCTAAATCCCCAACCCCCCCGGGTGTTCTTCTAAGAACTTCAGAGTTCTAGTTCTTACGTTTAGGGTTTTGAGCGGTGTATGCCAATTTTCCCCCTATGGAGTGTGAAGGTGGGATCTAGTTTTATATACGTGGGTTTCTGGTTATCTTAGCATCCTTGTAATACAGTATGTTTTTGGTTCAAACCAAATGATACCTGTATACTCTATGAAAGCAACTGCCAACAGATGGGTTTATTTCTCGGCTCTAAGTCCACTGCACAGATGGGTTTATTTCTCTGCTCTAAGTCCACTGCACTGGTCCACACGCCTCCTTTATGCTAGCACTACATTAGTTTTGTCTTTTCGTTTTGAAGATTTATTTAGTTTATGTATGTGAGTATGCTGTCTTCAGACACCCCAGAACAGGGTGTCAGATCCCATTACAGATGGTGGTGAGCCACCGTGTGGTTGTTGGGATTTGAACTCGGGGCCTCTGGAAGAGCAGTCAGTGCTCCTGACCGCTGAGCCATCTCTCCAGCCCCTTATTAGTTTCTGTTGCTGTTGTTTAACAGAATAGACATTTAAAGAGCGGTCTGATGCTCATCAGAAAGCTGAGCAGAAAGCACAGGTTTCCTCCTGCGCTGATGCTTTAACTGTTGCTGGGCCTGACAGAAACATCCGGGGAAAGGTTTATTTTGGCTCATAGTCCATGCCCGTGGGGAAGGCAGCTGGTTACACTGTATCCAAAGCCAGGAAGAGGAGAGAGGAACGATGAGGTTCGCATTATTTTCTTCTTTTGACTCAGCCTAAGAGCCCAGCCCATGAAACTGGGCTACCCAATCAGTGTGAGTCCCTCTTCCTCAGTTAAACTTTTCTATAAACGCCTCACAGGCAACATTCAGAGACATGTTTCCATGGTGATTCTGAAGTCAGTTGGCAGTGAAGATCAGTCACTGACCTGTATGTCCTTTTTATCATTAACACCCCAAACTGGCGTGTCAGAGTCGATGCAATCAATGAGCCGACACTGGCATGGCTGCCAAGTCTGAGGTTTACACCACTTTTCCTGTGTGATGTTGTACATTCTACGGTTTGGTCGTGTTCTGGGACATGTTGTGTGGCTCTCAGACAGACTCCTACTCAGTTGCTCAGTGTTGCCCTTGAGCTCCCTACGTAGCCCAGGCGGCTTTTGGTCTTGTAACTCTTCTCCTTTCCAAGAAACTGGGATCACAGATACGTCACCGAGACAGACGACTGCGTTGCTGCTGCTTTCTCCTCCTCTTCCTCTTCCTCCTCCTCCTCCTCCTGTTCTTCCTCCTTCTCCTGTTCTTCCTTCTTCTCCTCCTACTCCTCTTCTTCTTCCTCATCTTCCTCCTCCTTCTCCTCTTCTTCCTTCTTCTCCTTCTCCTCCTCTTCCTCCTCCTCTTCTTCTAATTATTTTATTTTGGGGAGGCTGGAGAGCCGACTCAGTGGTTAAGAGCACTGGCTGCTCTTACAGAGGACCAGGGTTCAATTCTCAGCACCCACACAGTGGCTCACAGCTATCCTAACACCAGGTCTGGGAATCTGACGCCCCCTTTGGGCCTCCAAGAAAAATGCATGCATGGAGTATATTACAATATGCAAGCAAACAACTTGTGAGCAAAACACTTCAAAATTACTTTATTCTTTTAATGGTGGCAAAAGTGAGAAAATGTATTAAATAAAAACCCATTTTTCCCAGTGCAGGGAATTAAACTCACCCAGGGTGGCATACATCCTGGAATGGCTCTAACCCTAAGTTTCATACTCAGTGCCCTATCTTGACCTTTATTAAGTTCACAGCTGAATGAGAGCAAGTCCATCATCTATCCATCTACAGTATTTTAAAAAACAAAATTCTAAAACTCAAATTCTGTACCCATTAAGCAATGATTCCTCATTTCGCCTCTCACCAATGCTGGGCAAACACCATCTCTCTGTCTCCTTTCTATATTTAATGACTTTACATGTCTCATATAACTGCAGTTACATAGCATTTGTTTCTTACGATGGATGGCCCTATTAACTTAAGGTTTTCAAGTTCATTCATGTTGCAGCATGTGCTAGCACGTCCTTACTGCTTAAAACTGTGTAGCATGACTGGGAATTATGAACACCCATGCTTACCTACCTAGCTGAGGTCACCTGACATGGCCAGCAAAAAATTAAACCAGGCTTGGGTTGGAGGGGCCACAGCAAGACAGAGGCTGTGACAGTTTTATTGATAGCAATCAGACTTTGTATACCCTTATTAGAAACAAAATATAATGGCAGTTGCCAGGATCAATTCAGGTATGGTTGCCAGGATACAGTGATGCAAGCTGTGCAGGGCACACAAGATTAACGTCTAAGGGAAGAGCACTGACTGCTCTTCCAGAGGTCCTGAGTTCAAATCCCAGCAACCACATGGTGGCTCACAACCATCCGTAATGGGATCTAATGCCCTCTTCTGGTGTGTCTGAAGACAGCTACAGTGTACTTATATATAATAACTCTTTAAAAAAGATGAATGTCAAAGACCAATGGTCCCGTCAGACTTCTGTCCTTCCTTGGCTACCAAGGAAACATACAGAGAAACACAGATTGGTCTGAAGGCTTCACTGACTGAGGAGTATGAAGTCACATAGTGCCCCAGGAGCCATGTACTCTAACCTGAAAACTCTATAATGCCTCTCAAGGCAGCTAGACTGGGTCAACTCCATGATTCCCCATGGGGAGTAGTGGTGCATGCCTTGAATGCCAAAAGTTGGGAGACAGAGGCAGGAGGATCGCTGTGAGTTTGAGGCCAGCCTGGTATACATACATAGTGAGTTCCAGGATGCTAGGACTACATAGAGAGACCTTGTTTCAAACAAACAAACAAACAAGCAAGCAAGCAAGCAAACAAGACTGATACTACACGACATGCACATGCTACAGTAGGCTTACCATTCCCACCAAAGAACAAACACTTGTAACCTTTGGTTATTGTAAATAATGCTGCTACCAGTACAGTGGCAGGCGCACGAGCCTCTCTTTAATTTGCTGGAGTTGTAGCTGGTGAATCATACATCAGTTTTATTTTTACTTTTCTATCTTCTTGTATATTTTCTTTATCTACAATTCAAATGTTATCCTCCTTCCCGGGTTCCCCTCTGGAAACCTCCTAATCCATCCTCCTATCCCCTGCCTCCATGAGGGTGCTTCCCGAGCCACCTACCAACCCACCCACTCCTTCCCACCGCCCTGCCCTGGGATTTCTCTACCCTGGGGCATGAAGCCTTCCCAAGACCCAAGGCCTCTCCTCCCATTAATGCCCAATAAGGTCATCCTCTGCTACATAAGCAGCTGGAGCCATGGGTCCCTCCATGTGTACTCTTTGGTTGGGGGATTTAGTCCCTGGGAGTTCTGGGGTGTCTGGTTGGTTGATATTTTTGTTTTTCCTATGGAGTTGCAAACCCCTTCATCTCCTTCAGTCCTTTCTCTAATTCCTCCATTGGGGACCCCGTGCTCAGTCCAGTGGTTGGCTACAAGCATCTGCCTCTGTATTTGTCAGGCTCTGGCAGAGCCTCTCAGGAGACAGCTATATCAGGCTCCTGTCAGCATGCACCTCTTGGCATCCCCAATAGTGACTGGGTTTTGTGACTGCATGAAGGATGGAACCCCATGTGTGTCAGTACATGGATGGCCTTTCCTTCAGTCTCTGCTCCAAACTTTGTCTCTGTATTTCTTCCTATGAATATTTTTGTTCCCCCTTCTAAGAAAGAGTGAAGCATCTGCACTTTGGTCATCTTTCTTCTAGAGCTTCATGTGGTCTGTGAATTGTATCTGAGCTTTTGGGCCAGTATCTACTTATCAGTGAGTGCATACCATGTGTATTCTTTTGTAACTGGGCTACCTCACTCAGGATGATATTTTCTAGTTCCATTCATTTGCCTTAGAATTTCATGGAGTCATTGGTTTTAATAGCTGAGTAGTAATCCATTGTGTAAATGTAACACATTTTCTGTATCCATTCCTCTGTTGAAGGACATCTGGGTTCTTACCAGCTTCTGGCTATTATAAATAAGACCACTATGAACATAGTGGAGCATGTGTCTTTGTTGTGTGTTGGAGCATCTTTTGGGAATAGTACTATGTCCAATTTTCTGAGGAACCTCCGGATTGATTACCAGCTTGCAATCCCACCAACAATGGAGGAGTGTTCTTCTTTTTCCACATCCTTGACAGCATCTGCTGTCACCTGAGTTTTTTATCTTACCATTCTGAGTGGTGTGAGGTGGAATTTTGGGGTTATTTTGATTTGCATTTCCCTGATGACTAACGATGTTGACCATTTGTTTAGATGCTTCATGGCCATTTGATATTCCTCAGTTTAGAATTCTTTGTTTAGTTCTGGACCCCATTTTTTAAATAGGGGTATTTGATTCTCTGGAGTCTCACTTCTTGAGTTCTTTTTCTTTTTCTTTTCTTTTCTTTTTTTTTTTTCCGGAGCTGAGGACCGAACCCAGGGCCTTGCGCTTGCTAGGCAAGCACTCTACCACTGAGCTAAATCCCCAACCCCCTTGAGTTCTTTTTCTATATTGGATATTAGCCCTCTATCAGATGTAGGATTGGAAAAGATCTTTTCCCAATTTATTGATTGCTGTTTTGTCCTATTGACAGTGTCCTTTGCCTTACAGAAGCTTTGCAGTTTTATGAGATCCCGTTTGTTGACTCTTGATCTTAGAACATAAGCCATTGGTGTTCTGTTCAGGAAAATTCCCCCTCTGCCATGTGTTTGAGACTCTTCCTCACTTTTTCTTCTATTATTTTTAGTATATCTGGTTTGATGTGGAGGTCTTTGATCAACTTGGACTTGAGCTTTGTACAAAAAGAAAAGAATGGAATGATTTGCTTTCTACTAAATGCTGGCTACCAGTTGAACCAGCACCATTTGTTGAAAATGCTGTCTGTTTTCCACTAGCTGGTTTTGGTTTCTTTGCCAAAGATTAAGTGACCATAGATGTGTGGGGATTATTTTTGGGTCTTCAGTTCTATTCCATTGATTTACCTGTCTGTGTACCAATACCATACAGTTTTTTTTTTCTTTTATCACTAGTGCTCTGTAATACAGCGTGAGATTAGGGATGGTGATTCCCCTGGAAGTTCTTTTATTGTTGAGCATAGTTTTCATTATCCTGGGTTTTTGTTATTCCAAATGAATTTGCAAATTGTTCTTCCTAACTCTATGAAGAGTTGAGTTGGAATTTTGATGGGGATTACATTGAATCTGTAGATTGCTTTCAACAAGATGGCCATTTTAGGATATTATCCTGCCAATCTCTGAGCATGAGAGATCTTTTCATCTTCTGAGATCTTCAATTTCTTTCTTCAGAGACTTGAAGTTCTTGTCATACAGATTTTTCACTTGCTTGGTTAGAGTCATACCGAGGTATTTTATATTATTTGGGACTATTGTGAAGGGTGTCATTTCCCAAATTTCTTTCTCAGCCTGTTTATCCTTTGAATAGAGGAAGGCTACTACTGATTTGTTTGGGTTAATTTTATACCCAGTCACTTTGCTGAAGTTGTTTATCAGGCTTAGTAGTTCTCTGGTGGAACTTTTGGGGTCAGTTAAGTATACTATCATATCATCTGCAAATAGTGATATTTTGACTTCTTCCTTTCCAAATTGTATCCCCTTGACCTCCTTCTGTTGTTTAATTGTTCTGACTAGGACTTCAAGTACTATATTGAATAAATAGAGAGAGAGTGGGCAGCCTTGTCTAGTGCTTGACTTTAGTGGGAATGCATCAAGTTTCTCTCCATTTAGTTTGATGTTAGCTACTGTTTTGTTATATAACTTTTTTTTTTTTTTTTTTTTTTTTTTTGGTTCTTTTTTTTCGGAGCTGGGGACCGAACCCAGGGCCTTGCGCTTCCTAGGCAAGCGCTCTACCACTGAGCTAAATCCCCAACCCCTATATAACTTTTACTATGTTTATTTATGGGCCTTGAATTCCTAATCTATCCAAGACTTTTATCGTGAAGGGGTGTTGAATTTTGTCAAATGCTTTCTCAGCATCTAATGAGATAATCATGTGGTGTTTTTGAGTTTGTTTATATAGTGGATTATGTTGATGGATTTATGCACGGAGCCATATTGGATTTGGGCCTAGCTGCTTTTTGACTGCATGGTTCAACCCAGTTATTCAGGGTCCCGAAGAGGCTTTCTACCTGTGGGCCAAAATGGGGGTGAAGAGAAGGAGACCAAGCAAAAGTTCTGTTGTCAAGGTCTCGTTTATTGGGATGAATGTTACAGCTTTTAAGGCTTTCAGGTAGGGGGAGTGTCCTTTGTGAAACACAGAGGAGGGGGAGGTGCGGATACAGGTAGTGATAGCTGGAGGCAAAGAGGTCAGGCGATGAGGTCAGGTGGTGGAGACACTGGGTGTTGACTGAGGAGATAACTGGTATCTGCTAAGGGAGCTGAGGCATCCCTTGAATGTTATCTTCCTGTGCCATAAATTCATGGGAGAGGCTTTGTCCAACAATCTTAAGACTTATGGCAGTCATCTTAGGGTTGAGTCTCTGTGGCCAAACAGCCCAGAGTCACTTTGAACCATGCAGTCAAAAAGCGGCTAGGCCCAAATCCAATATGGCTCCGTGCAGATTTACATATATTGAACCATCGCTGCATCCCTGGGATGAAGCCTACTTGATCATAATGGATGATCACTTTGATGTGTTCTTGGATTCAGTTTGCAAAAATTTTATTGAGTATTTTTGCATCGATACTCATGAGGGAAATTGGTCTGAAGTTCTCCTTCTTTATTGGGGCTTTGTGTGGTTTAGATATAAGTATAATTGTGGCTTCAAAGAATAAATTGGGTAGTGTTCCTTCTGTTTCTATTTTGTAGAATAGTTTGAAAAGTATTGGTATGAGGTCTTCTTTGAAGGTCTGATAGAATTCTGCACTATATCCCATCTGGTCCTGGGTTTTTTGGTTGGGAGACTTTTTTTTTTTTTTTTTTTTTTTTTTGGTTCTTTTTTTCGGAGCTGGGGACCGAACCCAGGGCCTTGCGCTTCCTAGGTAAGCGCTCTACCACTGAGCTAAATCCCCAGCCCTGGTTGGGAGACTTTTAATGATTGCTTCTATTTCTTTAGGAGTTATGGGACTGTTTAGATGATTTATCTGAGCCTGATTTAAATTTGGCACCTGTCTAGGAAATTGTCCACTTCCTCCAGTTTTTCAAGTTTTGTTGAGTATAGGTTTTGGTAGTAAGAGGTTTTAAATTTCCTCTGATTCCGTTGTTATCTCTCCCTTTTCATTTCTGATTTTGTTACTTTGGATACTGTCTCTTTGCCCTCTGGTTAGTCTGGCTAAGGGTTTATCTATCTTGTTGATTTTCTCAAAGAACCAGCTCCTGGTTTTGTTGATTCTTTGTATTGTTCTTTTTGTTTCTACTTGGTTGATTTTGGCCTTGAGTTTGATTATTTCCTGCCATCTAATCCTCTTGGGTGCATTTGCTTCTTTTTGTTCTAGAGCTTTCAGGTGTGCTGTCAAGCTGCTAATATATGCTCTTTCCAGTTTCTTTTTGGAGGCACTCAGAGTTTCAAGTTTTCCTCTTAGCACTGCTTTCATTGTGTCACATAAGTTTGGGTATGTTGTGCCTCCATTTTCATTAAATTCTAAAAAGTCTTTAATTTCTTTATTTCTTCCTTGGCCAAGTTATTATTGAGTAGAACATTGTTTAGCTTCCATGTGTATGTGGGCTTTCTGTTGTTTTTGTTGATATTGAAGACCACTCTTAGTCCAAGGTGATCCAATAGGATGCAAAGGATTAAACCAGTCTTCTTGTTGAGGCCTGTTTTGTAACTAATTATATGGTTAATTTTGGAGAAGGTACCATGAAGTGCTGAGAAGAAGGTATATCCTTTTGTTTTAGGACAGAATGTTCTATAGATGTCTGTTAAATCCATTTGGTTTATAACTTCTGTTAGTTTCACTGTGTTTCTCTTTAGTTTCTGTTTCCCTGATCTGTCCATTGATGAGAGTTGGTTATTGAAGTCTTTCACTATTACTGTGTGAGGTGCAATGTGTGCTTTGAGCTTTAGTAAAGTTTCTTTTCTGAATGTGTGTGCCCTTGCATTTGGAGCATAGATATTCAGAATTGAGAGTTCATGTTGGTAGATTTTTCCTTTGATGAGTATGAAGGGTCCTTCCTTATCTTTTTCGATAACTTTTGGTTGAAAGTCAATTTTATTCAGTATTAGAATGGCTACTCCACCTTGCTTCTTGGGACCATTTGCTTGGAAAGTTGTTTTCCAGCCTTTTACTCTGAGGTGTGTCTGTCTTTGTCACTGAGGTGCGCTTTCTGTATGCAGTAAAATGCTGGGTCCTGTTTATGTATCCAGTGGGTTAGTCTATATCTCTTTATTGGGCAATTGAGTCCATTGATGTTAAAAGATATTAAGGAAAAGTGATTGTTGCTTCCTGTTATTTTCGTTGTTAGATGTAGAGTTATGTTTGTGTGGCTATCTTCTTGAAAGCTTTTTGAAAGATTATTTTCTTGCTTTTTCTAAGATGTTGTTTCCCTCTTTGTGTTGGAGTTTTCCATCTATTATTTTCTGTAGAGTTGGATTTGTAGAAAGATATTGTGTAAATTTGGTTTTGTCATGGAATATCTTGGTTTCTCCATCTATGTTCACTGAGAGTTTTGTTGGATACAGTAGCCTGGGCTGGCATTTGTGTTCTCTTAGTGTCTGTATTACATCTATCCAGGATCTTCTGGCTTTCATAATCTCTGTTGAGAAGTCTGGTGTGATTTTGATAGGTCTGCCTTTACATGTTACTTGATCTTTTTCCCTTACTGCTTTTAATATTCTTTGTTTTGTCCATCTGGCGTTTTGACCATTATGTGACAGAAGGAGTTTCTTTTCTGGTCCAGTCTATTTGGAGTTCTGTAGGCTTCTTGTATGTTCATGGGCATCTCTTTCTTTAGGTTAAAGAAGTTTTCTTCTATAATTTTGTTGGAGATATTTACTGGCCCTTTAAGTTGGGAGTCTTTGCTCTCTTCTATACCTATTATCCTGAAGTTTGGTCTTCTCATTATGTCCTGGATTTCCTGGATGTTTTGGGCTAGAAGCTTTTTGCATTTTACATTATCTTTGACAGTTGTGTCGATGTTTTCTATGATATCTTCTGCCCCTGAGATTCTCTCTTCTATCTCTTGTATTCTGTTGGTGATGCCTGCATCTATGACTCCTGATCTCTTCCTTAGGTTTTTCTATCTCCAGGGTTGTCTCCCTTTGTGATTTCTTTATTCTTTCTATTTCCATTTTTAGAATCTGGATAGTTTTGTTCAATTCTTTTGTTGAGGTAAATATTTAAAAACATCTAAACCTTTTATCCCATGTTAGCGCTGGCACCCATAAGGCCACATGACATCATAGGGTATCTTGCACTGTCTTTAGTACTGGCACCCATGGGGCCACATGGCACTTGGTTCCCTTTTGACCTGCTCTAACACCAGCACCCATGGGGCCACATGGCACTACGGAGTATCCTTGTCTCAGCAGCTCCATGCTGCTCCCAAGTAGTCTCTGACCCAGGCAGTCTGCGGGCCGTTCCAGTGTGGCACCTTGCCATGCAGGTCTCTACTGTTAGTTCCAGTACCCATGGGGCCAAATGGAACTAACCATAATGTATCTTTAATTAGTATCTTTCCCGGCAGCTCTCTGCTAGCCCCCAACTCTCTGGTTCCAGCTTTCTGATAAAATCAAGACTCAACAAACTGCAACCCAACAATCAGATTTATATGTTAAATTCTCAATCCACAATATATCTACACAATAAACTCACTATCAATTGACAAGGATATAAAACTCCCACCTCGATTAGATAAATTTGCCTACAGAAATCCATCCCTTAAGAAATATACATAACTACCTTTGCAATTCAAGGCCACCTGGATCTGGATCATCCTTCTCTGTCTCCATCTTGATTCTCCTCTCTTTCTCTCCTGCCTTACAAAGCTTTGTCCCAGTCGCCTTACTTTTTACTGTCTAATCATGGGCTTGACCTAATTTGTGTCATCCCTCACCTGTATATAGACATCAAACTACATTTCACCCTTTCTGTCTAATTTAAAAAAAATACTTTTCTATCAAGTGTAAGCTGAGCACAACTATTATCATTTTGTAATTTATTTATTTATTTTTTTTAGTTCTTTTTTTTCGGAGCTGGGGACTGAACCCAGGGCCTTGCGCTTCCAAGGCAAGCGCTCTACCACTGAGCTAAATCTCCAACCCGCTCATTTTGTAATTTATAAAGTATAAACTATACCTAACACCCAGTCCAACATTTTATCAGTAAAACAGAGCATTTAGTTATCTATTCCTGTTTAAGAAAGACTTAAAATCCATGTTATGCCCTGGCTGGCATGTATAGTCTCTTATAACTATCTAATTAAATATGTCTTCTCAAAGTTAAACAGCTTGGGTAGGCTATGAGACTATAACTAGTTTCAATCCCATCAGAAATCTGCGAATGACGAATATTACCTGAAAATATAGGAAGCCTAACACAGCTTCCTGAACTGAGACAGGTTGAAGAGACAATTGTCTACTTGCACAGTCCCCTGTCAACGACACAGGAGAGCAAGTCTTTGAAAGAATAAAAGGTGCAGCCAAGAAGTCAGAAGTTTAAAAATGCAACCTCACCCCTAAGAAGCCCTAAATACCTCAAATTCCAGACCCTGCCCTCTACCTGTAAGTAAGTAAAAGGTCACATTTCTTGAGCCTGCTCTCCCAGGAACTAGATAAAAGGACTTAAGATAAGGTCCTTAGATATGCAATTCCAGACCTAGTAAAGATACAGAAAGCTTCTTCCAGGAACTAGCTGACCATAAAGTTAGATTAAAATCTTAGAGAACAACCTTGAGAAGCAGGAAGCTTCTAGGAACTAGTGGACCATAAAGTTAAGCAATCTTGAGAGACAGGAAGCTTCTCCTTTTGATTTTCCAATGACGGCATCCCTGCCCACTTGAGTTGTGGCTTCTTCCTTTAAATACCCTTTCTCCCAGCCTCTCGGGGTTGAACTCCTGTGCCCCTGCGTGGGATATGAGTCTCGACCCCAGTGCACTGGTTCCTACCAATAAACCTCATGTTTATTACAGCAAGGACGGTCTCACATGAGTTCTTGGGGGGGCCGAATCATCCCGAGACTTGAGTGAAGGTCTCCCCGCTCCGGGGGTCTTTCATTTGGAGGCTCGTCCGAGATCAGCGACCACCCTCATCTCCGAAGACCCACTTGGAGGTGAGATAGCGTCTGTGTCTTTGTGTCTGTGTTTGTGCCGGCTAAACTCTGGGTCTGTATTTGCTACTCTGGGTCTGTATTTGCTTGCGAGTTCTGGAGTTCTGGTTTTGCAGTCGCTCCCATCTCGGGCTGAGAGGGAGGCTCGTATCTCAGGAGAGACTCAAGTGTGAGCAGTAGATGTGCCAGGGCCTCACCGACTGTGCTGCCCTGGGAGACGTCCCAGGAGGTCTGGGGAAACCCCAGGGACGCCTGGGAGATTCCTGTCTGGGTGCCGGTGAGGATTTGGTGATTCTCCTGGATTGGAGAAGAGACCCTCCCTCCCGGCCGTCTGTATTTCCAGAGTGGTCTTTGTGTGTCTTAGGTCTTTGTTTTGTGTTAGAACAGATTCTGGTTGGGAAAGAGGAGTGATGTGGAATCCGCTCCCCTTCATATATGTTTTTGGTGTCACCTTGGGAAGGAGGAGTCAAGTGGAATCCATTCCCCTTCATCTGTCTGTGGTTGAGAAGGAAAAGTGATGTGGAATCTGCTCTCCTTCATCTGTCTTTGGTGAGCTCACGGAAGCTCCTGTCTGAATCAGTTCAGTTTTGTGGTGATCTCACTGCGGCTGCTTGTTTTTGTGTTTTTGTGCGCACTTTTGGTTTTTTGTCTGTTAATCTTTTGATTGTCTTTCTGTGTGACTGAATCGGCGGACCTCTATTTTCTGGACTCTCTTCTAGTTTTCGCACCATTCCACTTGAGATGCTTGTTAGTTGTTGGCGCCAGCACCGACACAGTACCGAGAATCGGGCGAAAGCCTACAGAATGAAAGAAACACACACACACACACACACACACACACACACACACACACACACACACACAGGTTATCATGTCAAGCCAGGAGAGGAAGAGAGGAAGAGAGAGAGAGAGAGAAGAGAGAGAGAGAGAGAGAGAGAGAGAGAGAGAGAGAGAGAGAAAGGAAGAGCGGAAGGAAGAGTGAGAGTGAGGAAGAAGAGTGAGAGACTCCTGTAGCTTTATTCACCACTTATATACCCAAGTCTCCAGGTAGAAAATAACTGGGAAGCACAGTGGGGAAACCCTGGCTCATGACTACCTGGCTCGTGACTTCGGTAACAAAAGACCAACTACGAGACCTGAATTAATTAGGGAGAAATCCCAGAAGTCCAGCCTAAATCTCCAGGATAAAGGCTGAGGAAGTAAAAGGCAGAAGTAAATTGACCACCACCCAGGTGTGGTCCAGGTGTGTCGG